>NW_023277042.1:208857-219999 GCF_003668045.3 Cricetulus griseus
GAGAGAGAGAGAGAGAGAGAGAGAGAGAGAGAGAGAGAGAGAGAGAGAGAGAGAATAAGAGAGCATATGTGGTTTGGGATCTGTCTTTTAAGGGGATACTATAAACCTGCTTGCAGACTTAGTAACTGTGGAAGCCTGGACCGAACAGAGGAATGCTTGAGTGAGTACTTCATGCCAAGTGCCTTGGATAGACCAGCCTGATGCCTGAACATTTCATTTCCATTTCCGTAAAAAGTGAATGATGGGATGTTAGAAATGGGATTGCAGAAATTTGGTTTCATAGACTTGGTAACTTAGGGGATCCTGATGTCAAGTTCCAAAGATTGCTTCTTTTGATGAAGGGGCATTGAACATCTTTGGTGGTCCTGAGAATAGAGGGGTACTAACACATCCTGGATTACCAGGTAGCTCCACAGATTTCAAGAATGTGTGGAACTCTCTTGGGCATCCTAAGCCTTGGCAGATGACAGCAGTGTAGGAGATGAGACTTAGTTTAGAAAAAAAAATATTTCTGAAGTGCTGGTGACAATTGGTTGCATGGACAGATGAGGCAAGGATTTCACAGGGAAAGGTACAAAATGAAGAGGAAAGGAATGTGCGATCATTGAGGGACTGAATACTATTTATCTGGAGTGAACCTTTGGACCTTTTTTCATGGGTCTCATTCAGCCAGCAGGACCTTAGGAGAAAACTTTGATTTTGTTAAAAACATAAATAGCAGACACATCAGCAGCCTTTTTTGATAGAAGCTACTTGGCAGAAAGCACTCACATGTTTGAAAAAGAAGGATATTCATAGGACAATAAATAAGCACCTTAATTTTGCCATTTTAGACTGGTTTTACATGCTCCATAGTACTCTGATGGACAGAGATACACACACACAGTGAGAAAGACACATACAGACAGATAGACAAAAGTATCACATTTGGTAGAGAACAGTCCTCAGCAAATACAGAGCTTCTTGTATTCAACCAGATTGGAGAGGCAAAGACAGAAGGCCAGAGGGAGAGAGACTGGGAGAGAGAGAGAGAGAGAGAATAAGAGATGTTCAGTAAGCTGACAGGCATAGTAAAAGGCAAGTAGAGTTGTAGAGGCCCATCAGGGTGAAGGGACATATACAAAGACACAGAGACAGTGACAGACATAGATACACAGAGACAGTGACAGGGAGTGATAGAGAATTAGAAATGATATGTCAGACAAACAGGAGAGAAATACACACACACTCCAAGGCTTAGTGTAGGATGAGATAAGTTAAATTGGAGGATTCTCTCTCTGCCTCATGAACTCTGTCCTGCTGCTGACATCATTTGATGCACCCATGTACTTGCAGTCCCATGATCCTTCAATCTAATCTAATCTGTGTAATTTAAACTTCAGTAAAGTGTGTCTTATGATTTTCTTGGTCCATTGATGCACATATTGGGGATATGACCTTTCTCCATAAAAGCATTTGAAAAGTTTTTCCATGGTAACAGTAACAGGAAGGATCCCTTAATAATAAGATGTATTTCCCATGGGCATTCCCTAAAAAGGCTTGGTACTCCCAATCTCAGAACTCAGAGTCAGCTTGAACTCATGCGCAACGGCAGAACAAAATGCCTGAACATTCAAGTCGAGAAAGCATTCCTTAAACAGTATGCAAGAAACTGCCGAAGGCATAATGTGGAAAACACAAATGATTCAGTGAATATGGTGTTGGACCTCATCCTTGGAATACACACCAACCTGAAGGGGTGTCTCACCATATGGTCAGTCCGAGAAAATGATCTCTGCATTTCCTGCTCATCCAAGCATGGGCATGGAGAGAGGTTACAGAGAGAGACCCTCCCTGGCTTTCTCATCAAAGTGTTGTTCTTTATTTATGTTGAGGAGGAATGTAAGAAATGGACAATGCACACTGAGCAATGAAACACCTTCCTTAGAAATTTCATGAACCAAGAATTTCAGACAGGGGAGAGAGGGTGAGTTTCCGAGACAGGAGAAGAGACGAAGGGGGTCAGAGGAATAGAAGAGAGCAGATAAATGACAGGAAGTGGAATGTGATGGTGAGAGAGAAAGATAGGGAGAGAGAGATTCTCATTTAGCAGGCAGGCCCAGTGCAAAGCGGGTAGATTTGTAGAGGCCTACCAGGGTGAAGGGACATATACAGAGAGCATGCACCAAGAGACAGGAAAGGAGCAGAGGCAGAAGGAGTGGTGACCTTCCCATGGGTCCCACATCACCCAGGTGAGTCTGCCCCCAAAAGAGGATCCTAGGACGGTGCATATAAACTGAACTGAAATGGGGCCTGGGCCTGTCACAACCCACCTCTGAACTCAGATCCAGGGCTGGCAGATGTAGGCAGAACTGCAACTAGGACTCAGCATGTCAGAGCCCACGTCCGAACTAAGATCCTGGGCTAGCATTTGCATGCAGAATTGACACTGGGCCTTGAAGAGTCAGAGCCATCCTCCAAACTTGGACAGGAGGAAAGATCACTCATATCAGATGACTCTAAGCAGTGAAAACAAATGGAACCAGAAACATCCCCTGGCTTCCCTGTGCCAATTGATGGACACAAAATTCCCACTGGATCTTGGCTTGTCGGATCCCGACACAGAAATCAGATACTGGGTGGGCAGATAGAGGAAGAACTGCCACTTGTCATTGACAGGCCAGAGCCCGTCCCAGAAGTAGGATGCAGAGAAGTCTGATAGATGCAGAATTGCATTGTGCCTTGACGTGTTGGAAACGCCTCTGAACTTGCATCTTGGGCCAGCAGATTGAGGCAGAAATGCAACTGATCTTTGGCGTGTCTGGGCCCACTGCAGAACTTGGGTCCAGGAAAGGCAGATGGATGCAGAACCGCCACTGTACCTCGTAGTGTCCGATCCTTGGACCGAACTTGGATCCTGGGCCAGCAGATTAAAAGAGAAATGCAATGATGCTTTGGTGTGTTGGAGCCCACCGCATAACTCGGATGCAGGGATGGCAGATGGATGCAGAACTACCACTGTGCCTAAATGTGTCGTATACCGCCTCTGAACTCGGATTCAGGGCCAACTTTTGGATGTGGAACTACCCCTGAGCCTCTGTGTATTGGAGCCTCCTGCCGAATTGGGATCAGGTGCTATGATCACTGGTGTCAGATGACTCTAATCAGTGATTATGAATAGAACTGGAAAACAGCCCCTGGTCTACCTGTGCCAGCGGTTGGACACAAAACTGCCACTGGGACTCGTCGTTGTGGAGCTCAGTGACTAACTCTGATCCTGGGCTGGCAGATGGAGGAAGAGCTACCACTTGGCCTCAGCTTGTTGGAGCCCGCTGCCAAACGTGGATCCATAGCACAGATCACTAGTGTCAGATGACTCTAAGCAGTGACGACCAATGGAACCAGAAACAGCTACTGACCTCCATGGGCCTACAGATGGACACAGAACTGCCACTGCGCATTGGTGTGTTATATACCACTGCCGAACTTGGATCCTGGTCCAGCATATGGATGCAGAACTGTCACTGGGCCTTGGCATATCAAAGACATCCATAGAACTCGGATCCTGGGACCACTGACGAAATCATAAGTGCCACTGGGATTCTGTGTAGGAGCTCGCTCTGGAATTCGTATCCAGAGCACAGATCACTATTGTTAGCTGACTCTAATCAGTGACAACAAATGGAACTGCAAAAAGAACCTACCTGGGTCAGCAGATGGACACAGAACTGCTACTGGGCCTTGGCATGTGGGAGATCACCATCGAAATAGGATCAGGTGCATAGATCACTGGTGTCCGATGACTCTAAGCAGTGATGATGAATGGAACAAGAAACAGCCCCTTGACTCCCTGTGCAGGCAGATGGATGCAGAACTGCCACTGGGCTTCAATGGGTAAGGAGCTCACCCCTGAACTCTGATCCAGTGCATAGATCACTAGTGTCAGATGACTTTAAGCAGTGAGGACAAATGGAAGCAGAAACAGCCCCTGAATTTCCTGGTCCAGCAGATCAACACAGAACTGACACCAGGCCTTGGCTTTTTGGAGCCTGTTGCTGAAATCGAATCCTGGGCTGGCAGATTGACACAGAACTGCCACTGGGATTGGGGTGACTAAGAATGCTGTCTAACTCGGATCATGCACACAGATCACTGGTGTCAGATGTCTCGAAGCAGTGATGATGAATGGAACTGGAATCAGAACCTGGCTTTCCTGGGCCAGCAGAGGACACAGAACTGCCATTGGGCCTTGGTGTTTAGGAACTCGCTGCCAAACCTGGATCCTGTACACAGATCACTAGTGTAAGATGACTCTAACCAGTGATGACAACGGGAAGCAGAAAAGGCAACTGGACTCCCAGGGCCAGGAGATGGATACAGAAATGCCAATGGGCCTTGGCGTTTCATAACCTGTTGGTGAACCCAGATCCTGGGCTGGCAGATGGACAAAGACGTTCCACTGGGCCTCTGTGTGTCAGTGAATGCCGTCGATGTCGATGTCAGATCAGATGCTCAGATCATTTTTGTCAAATGACTCTAAGCAGTGACGATGAATGTAACCAGAAACAACCCCTGGTCCACCTTGGCTAGCGGATGGATACAGAACTGACACTGTGCCTCGGTATTTTAGAACGTGTTGCTGAACTCAGATCATTTGTTGGCAGATAAACACAGAGCTGGATAAACACTGGGACTTGGCGTTTCCGAACCTGCAGCCGAACTCCGTTCAGGAGAAAAGATCTTTGTTGTCATATGACTGTAAGCAGTGATGACAAACCGAACTGGAAATAGAACCAGGCTTACCTGGGCTGTCAGAGGGATATAGAACTGCCATTGAGACTAGGCGTGTCCAATGCCTCCACTGAACTCATATCAGAAGCAAAGATCAATGGTGGCAGATGACTGTAAGCAGTGACGACTAATGGAACTGGAAACAGAACCTGGTTTACCTGTGCCAGCGGATGGACACAGAACTGACAATGAGACTCAGTGTGTCATATACTGCCAACAAACTCAGATTCTGGGCCATCATATGGATGCAGAAATGCCCCTGGGCCTCGGCGTGTCATACCACCAAGGAACTCCATCCTGGGAAAGCATATGGATATAGAAATGCGAATGGGCCTCAGCGTGTCCAAGGCCTCCACTGAACTCATATCAGGAGCAAGGATCAATGGTGTCAGATGACTGTAAGCAGTGATGACAAATGGAACTGGAAACAGAACCTGGCTTCCCTGGGCTGGCAGATGGACACAGAACTGCTACTGTGCCTCAGTGTGTCATATACCACCAACAAACTCAGATCCTGGGCCAACATATGGATGCACAACTGCCAATGGGCCTTAGCACGTCCAAGGCCTCCACCGAACTTGGGTCAGGAGCAAAGATCACTGGTGTCAGATGACTCTAAGCAGTAATGGTGAATGGAACCAGAAATATCATCTGGCCTACCTGTGCCAGTGGATGGACACAGAATTGCCACTGGGCCTCGATGTGTCAGATCCTGCCTCAGAACTCGGAGACTGGGCAAATGTACGCAGAACTGCCACTGGATTTTGCCGTGTCAGAACCTGCAGACAAACTCGGATAAGGAACAGAGATGTCAGATGAGTCTAAGCAGTGACAGCAAATGGAACCAGAAACAGTCGCTGGCAGATGAACACAGAACTCCACTGGGCCTCAGTGTGTAGGATCCCCCTGCCAAACCTAGGTCCTGTGCAAAGATTACTTGGGTTAGATGACTCTAAACAATGATGATGAATGGAACCAGAAACAGCCCCTGACCTCCATGGGCCTGCTGATGGACACTGAACCCACAATGGGCTTCTGCCTGTCAAATACCGCTGCCAAACTCAGATCCTGGGCCAGCATATGGAAGCTGAATTACCAATGGGCCTCAGCATGTCCAAGGCCCCACAGAACTTGGATTATGACCAAAGATCACTGGGGACAGATGACTCTAAACAGTGATGATGAATGGAATCAGAAACATCACCTGGCCTACGTGGGCCAGCAGATGTAGAAACAATTGCCACTTGACATGCAGGAGCTCGCTCCAGAACTCAGATCCAGAGCATAGATCGCTCTTATCAAATGACTCTAAATAGTGACAACGAATGCGATCAGAAACAGGCCCTAGACTCCCTGTGCAGGGAGATTGATGCAGAACTGCCACTGGGATTCGATGTGTAGGAGCTTGCTCATGAACTCGGATCCAGAACACACATCACTGGTTTCAGATGACTCTAAGCATTGACAAATAATGGAAACAGAAACAGCCCCTGAACTCCCTGGTCTGGCAGCTTGAGACAGAAATGCCAATATGCCTTAGTGTGTCCTGGCCTGGTTCTGAACTCGGATCCTGGACTGGCAGATGGACACAGAAATGCCAATATGCCTTAGTGTGTCCTGGCCTGGTTCTGAACTCGGATCCTGGACTGGCAGATGGACACAGAAATGCCAATATGCCTTAGTGTGTCCTGGCCTGGTTCTGAACTCGGATCCTGGACTGGCACATGGATACAGAACTTCCATGAGGACTTGGCATGTTGCCTGCAACTCAGATCGCGTACACAGATCATTGTTGTCAAATGCCTCTAAGCAGTGACAATGAATATAACCAGAAATATCCCCTGGCACACCTGGCCTTGGATGGACACAGAACTGCAACTGTGCATCTGTATTTTAGATCCCGTTGAGAACTCAGATCCTATGCTGGCAAATAAACACAGAGCTGCCACTGTGGCTTGGCGTGTCATATACCACCACCGAAATTGGATCCTGGGCAGCATATGGATGCAGAACTGCCAGTGGTCCTCAGAGAGTTCAAGGCCTCCACCGAACTTGGATCAAGAGGAAAGATAACTGGTGTCAGATGACTATAATCAGTGACTACGAATGGAACCAGAAATATCATGTGGTCTACCTGGGCCAGCAGATGAAGAAAGAACTGCCACTGGGCTTCGGTGTGTATGATCTCACTGCCAAAATTGGATGCAGTGTGAAGATCATTGGTGGTAGATGACTCTAAGCAATGACGATGAATGGAAACAGAAACAGCCCCTGACCTCCATGGGCCTGCAGATGGACACAGAACTGCCAGTGGGCCTCGACATGTAGGAGCTCCCCCAGAACCTAGATCCAGAGCAAGGATCACTGTTATCAGATGACTCTAAATAGTGAGGACTAATGGGACCAGAAACAGCCCCAGGACTCCCTGTGCAGGCAGATGGATGCAGAACTGCCTCTGGGCTTCCACATGTGGGAGCTCACCCCCTAACTCAGATCCAGATCACAGATCACTGGTGTCAGATGATTCTAAGCAGTGACAACAAATGGAAGCAGAAACAGCCCCTGGCCTACCTGGGCCATCAGATGGACACAGAACTGCCAAAGTGCCTCAGCACTTCAGAACGCCTTGTCAAACTCAGATGCTGGGCTAGCAGATAATCACAAGGCTGACACTGGGCCTCGGCATGTTAAAGCTCATTGCCGATCTCTGTGGTTGACCGAATAATTCTGTTATGGAGTATTTTGGGGCCGAGTCTCTAGCTCCTGTAAACATGGACCACGAAAAAGCTCTGGCTCACCATTGAATTGTTAATGCCAGTAGGGCTACTATTTTTTACCATGGCCTCAGGGTAATATGCCTCTTATTTGCATCTTTATGTGCCTAAGCATCTGAATAGCCCCTCACATGGGCAGGGAGACCAGGGGTGTGTGAGTAACTTGTGAGGAAGGAAGGTTAGGAATGAGGGGCAAGTGACCAGAGGAGAGAGGAGAAAAAAGAGAGATGGTTCCTCATGGAGGAGGCAGAGAGCCTGCCTCCTGGTGGTAACTTACAGCCTTGAGAGATGCTGCCGTGGCTGATGGCTAGTCAATGTATATAAATGCTATTGATACAGTCAGACAGAAACTGATTTTGAGACTTTTAGAGAAGAAAGGGCAACATAATTAAGCTTAGAATTGTTCAAATTTTGGATGCTCATATTTCAAACATTAACTATAGCTACTATGTTAGAAATTTCAATTAGGGATTTTTCTTTTCAACAAACTGATCATAACCTAGGCAAAAGGAGAAATGTGAGACATATTCAAGTTATGAATGAACAGTGTGGCCACACCTGGATGCGTGACGTGATTGTGAATTTATGAATGCAGATGAATGGAAATGCCTAAATTGCTTGGATATGATTAGAGAGATATTTACATTGCCTCAGATATTGTTTAAAAAATATCAAAATCACTTTAATATGGTCAAAGATAGCTTCCAGTCAGTCAATGTCTTAACAGGAAAAATTATGATTTGAGCCATAGAAGATAGTCAATTAAAAGGTTAGCAATAGCTTATAGCGTTAGCTTAGAGACATGAGGAATCTATGTATGATTCTGTAAAATGTGACAGATGAAATGATACAGGTCTTTACTAAATTTTTATGGTTAAAAAAGAAAATCTAGAAAATAAAAGTTGATACATGATTTTGAAAAGTGTTTGTAAAAAGCCTCAGGAGAGAGCCATCCTGTTAGATTCACAGCTTGAATGTGTCTTTGCAATTGCAAATTAAGCCAGGTCAGCTAAGATGCAAATGAGGTCTTATCAGGTTTACAGCTTTGCAGGTTGGATTAGAAAAGGCTACTCAGAAACTTTAAATAAATCTTAAAAATTGTTTGAGACATACGTTGTATTCTAAAGAAATTAAGGCTTAATAGATAGCAATTGGAAAGGATAGTTTAAAATCTTTAAATGAGTTTTTTTTAAATTTGTTATAGAATATTCAATGTTTAAGTACCTTTTTAAGAACATCTAACGATGATTTAAATCCTTTAAGTGAGATTCTATAAGGAGATATTTATCCAGTTGTACCCAGACAGCTAACTAAGAAGGCAGACAAGTTCTATAATTAGAGGAGGCAATTCAGCATCATCAGATATATTGATTATACAAAACCATGGGAAGCATATATGCTCCCCACAAAGCATAGTCCAACTTCTTTCTATGGCAGAAGGAACCATTACTATGGTTGTGCCTACCTGTCTCACCCCAGCCTATATATTAAACCCTTATTTTAAAGCATTAGCCCACATGGTACAGAAATGCCATATAGATTCTAGAGAGTATTTTAGGAGAGAACCAAGTATGATACATGTCCCCTATGTTTATCAACAGTTTAATTGGTTATTTCAGAAAAATGAGTCATGGGTGATTATCAGTTTCTAGCTCATGGACCATTAAAATTTACACTAATGCATCCTTTTGTATTTCCAAAACTGAAAAACAGTCCTGTTAAAATATGCTATGTTAGATTTTACCAATTGTTCTATTGGGAGAGTCACTTGTATAGGTTAGAAATAGAAAGGAATATATGGAGCAGACACCTCCGGCTTCAGCTCAAATAATCAAAATGCAAAGTGTTGCAGTGGTCTTGCAGATCCTGGTAAATAATTCATTTAATTTGTGTACTGACAGTCACTATGTCTTTAATGCTTTTAAGTTAATAGAGACAGTCCAATGCACAGGGTCTAGTAATACTCAAGTCAGAATGTTATTTGAGCAAATTAAAAATGTTATTCACTTAAGAGAATTATCGTGTTTATGGGTCACACTGGGAACCTAGTAGATAGTCCTTTCCCTGATTACTAGCCAAATGGAATGAATTAAATGATTAACAAACTCAGTTGATTTGCCTTAAACAGAAAATCCTCCACAGGCTTGTAACTTTCTTCATCATAATATCAATAGTCTAAGGAAGGAATTTGGCTTAACCAGAGAGACTGCTGGTCAAATCATCAAACAATGTGGAATATGTCCACAATATGGCTATGTCTTATTTAAAGGAGAATCCTCAATGCCTGCTTGCCAACCATTTATGGAGAATTGATGTGACTCACATCACAGAGTTTGGCAAGTTGAAAATGTGCACGTGGAAATTGACACGTATTTAGGTTTCTTAATGGCCACTCCACAAACAGGAAAAGCCACCAGACATGTTATAAGTCACTGTTTAAGATGTTTTGCTTACATGGGAGTGCCAAAATTTATAAAAACAGATAATGGGTCTGGATATACTAACAAATCTTTCCAACAATTTTGTGCTTAATAGAAAATTGATCAAAAAACAAACATGTATTCCTTATATATCCCCAAGGACAAGGAATAAGAGAGCGGGCCCATAGTGCCCTGAAAACACAGCTTCTAAAATAAAAAGAGGGGAGCTGTGCCCCCAGTCTCCACATGGTGTGTTAAAGAATGCACTGTTTATCTTAAACTTTTTAAATATGGATGCCAGTGAGCAATCTGATGCAGACAGATTCTGGCATGAAGGAACTCGAGCAAATTTTGCTCAGGTCAAATGGAGAGATGTATATAGGGGACCAGACCCCGTAATTATTTGGGGGTCGAGGGCATGTCTGTGTTTTCTCACAGGAGGAGAATGAGGTGCACTGGCTACGGGAACGATTGGTGAGATGCGTGGAATAGACCTGGGCCCACAGGAGACCATCTGAAACAGCTGGAGTGAAGCACTGGACCTGTATTCCCGAACTTTGAGTGCATCAGACCTACAGCTGGAGGAAGTAAGGAGACACACCCAGTTCCAGTTTCAAGATGCTTTCCAGAGTTCCAGCTTCCCTACATACGGACTACATCCATCTCTCTGAATCCGTGAGTGCTGCTATTGCCAGTGGAGGCGGCAGCGCGAGACTAAGAGAACTCCATCAAAAAACAGCTTGCTTTCTTGCCACAAACAGACACACAAAACTGTTTTGCCAGTTTTCCCATTGGGAAAAAGGACCCATTTAGGACAGTCGGATACTGGCATAAACCAGAGTGGCAGAAGCTCCTTCACAATGCTTAAACAAGACATGGACAAAAGACTTTTTAGTTAACTTTCAAAGACTGATATTACAAACCTGATGTTAGAACTTCAGACGTTGAGCAAGAAATGGAAAAGTTTCAAGGGGCATTGAGTCCCAGACAGGGAATAAAGAAAAAAGGGTTTAGAATTGTGAAATTGTTCACACCCCACAGATTGTGAGAATATCTTATTGTCTTTGATTGCTTTGTAACTCAACCTAATGTATGTTCATGATGGAATGGTTAATGTCTGTGATCTTGCTATATGTGTTATGCAAATGTTATTAGAAACTAGAAGCCAGAGTTCATGT
>NW_023277043.1:0-38339 GCF_003668045.3 Cricetulus griseus
ATTTTCACATATCTGTATCTAAGCAATTCTGTCTATGTAGGATTTATTGTTTTTCTTCTGTTTTAATTATGAGAACACACATACCTTGTCTCTACAAAGGCTGAATATCAGGAAAAATAATTCTGCCATTGACAGCAAGGCTACTGTTTTTATTAAAGAAATTTCTTGTCCTCCAAGGCCCACTGTCCTGCCAATGTCTTATTTGCAGCATAAAGGTTGGACACCATCATGAACTCTTGCTTAGACATAAGCAACAGAGTCAGCAAAGAGGGTTCCCTTATCTGTGAATGCTGGGGAACTGTCAACAGAAAGATTAAAAGTAATATAAATGCTGAGTTGTTGTTAGATTGGACTAGCTGGACTCATGCAAGATGCATAGGGCTGAGTTCTGTGGGGACAGCCTGGAATTCTCAAGAATAGACAAAGCTTCCATTCTCCACAGAACTCCATCTTAGGACTGCCATGGTCCATCACAGTCACAAGAGATTCCTAGGAAAGCAATCCTGACCTGTGCAAAATTGCTGAGAGAGTATAAATCTGTATACAAACATTTCATAGCAATCCATATGGAGGAGTGAGATTAATCAATTTGAGACCTTGTTCTATTGAAGAAAACACACAGGAACACAGTCTGAAATATCATTATGATTTACAATGAAATCAAGTCCACATGATCAATAACATTGATAAGTATTTTTACCATAAGACATCAAAAAGGAAAACCAAAATAAATCAGTTATGCAGAGCCTGGGGAGTAAGTGCAGAGGGGCCAGCAAAGGTGTTTCCTGACTCTACTCAGAGTTTATTCCTCTCAGTTAACCACACATAAGGCCCAGGAGACCATCTCCTATGGCAGTTAGAATCCTCCTCTAGAAAGATATAAGGTCAGTTATTTCCTAGAGTCTATGTCACTCTCCTGGGAATGCTGCAGAGAAGCAAATGACACAATTCAAGGACTGTTTCAATCAACATGTAGACAGTACATCTCATAAAAATTGAAATCCTCAATTGGAAACTAGGACTGGACATTCTTGTCTCATGGAGAGGCAATCTCAAGGTTCTTCATGCTGAGTCTCACCCAATCAGGACAGAGGTCATGTTGGGGAGGGGACAGGTCTGAAAGGATGGATGGACACCCGAGCAGGGTCCATGAGTGAGACCTCAAGATTTCTCTCTGTCGTTTTGCAGAGGCACACATTGTTCCTTCATTAGTTTGAAAATGTTTAAAACTAGTGACCTGATTACAGAAATGCTAATTGAAACACAGTCCTTACCAGACTAATAATTAATGCAAACAAAGTGTTAAATTTCAAAATTGAAAGTTACTCCCAGAAAAATAATAGTGTATAGAATTTATATATCATTGTTCTTCCATACTGGGTTTCACACACCAGACTTTTACAGGAATTAACAGTAAGCAACATCCTTTAAAACAATTTCTTCAATTTAATATTTAGACTCATCATGTATAAAACTTTGCTAATTCTTCTAAAATTATCAAATTTGTATTGTAATGGCCTTTGTAGACCTAATAAGAGAGAGTGGTGTCTGTTGTGAAAATTAAATAAATTAAAAAATAAATCAGACCAAATTATATCAGAAATAATTATTGATAATATTTTTAATTATTTCCCTGTTACTTGTTTTTGTCTCTTTCATTTGGTCTAGGCATTTATATTTCTAATACTCCCAACACAAACCTCCTTATAAAGAGCTGGAAATGAAAACAAGGCCTCCCTTTGCTTTTGAAAACCAGAATAGTCCTAACCCCGCAGAACCTGCTGAGGAGCCCAGGCCTGGAAACCAAGGCTTCCCATTGAGTGATAGCACTGAAGGAAAGCCACTCACAATGGAGCTGTGCATGAGGGGAGATTCCCTTGATGCTTTTAAAATTTTAAGTATTTTTTTGAGAATTTCTGAGTCTTAGTACTGTGGCAGTCAATGTCCCCACTCAAATTCTTCTTGTGTCCAACTCATGCTCACTCTCAAATTCATGATTTCTTCATCCTTACATAATACATTTCCTGTCTCTCTGCTTCCTTCTCTCTCTCTCTCTCTCTCTCTCTCTCTCTCTCTCTCACTTTCTCTCTCTCTGCGTGTGCGTGCGTGCGTGCGTGCGTGCGTGCGTGCGTGTGTGTGTGTGTGTGTGTGTAACATTGGACTCAGTTGGTGGTGAAAGGAAAGCAAATGCTTGGGGATCCAGAGAGCAGAAGGGCGTGTCTGCAAGGAAATTGTCCCATCCGGTGTTTTAGGGAGGTCACAGAAGACCAGGTCTTTATTGTAGTTGGGGAAGGTCCGACCTGGAGGAGCTAAATGTTAAGTACAGGTCATCAAAATGTGTTTTAATCATTGTTAAAGCAGAACCACAGTGCTTATATTCATATAGTTGTTCTATTGTTTTGTTGAGGGTCAATAGTGGACCTTTATGCCTGATATGCTGTACCACTCAGCAACAATGTGTTAATTCAGCTTAACAAATGCTTTCACTATTCACCAACCCATTTTTTTAAAACAATTTTGGTTTCGTTTTGTTTCTCTGAGTTTCTTATTAAATACATAATTATTTCACAAAGACAAGAAAGAATTTATAAAAGAGAACAATAAATTAAGGCTGAAAAGTTGTATTTCTTTTTTAAAACCTAAAATGATATTAAGTAAATTTTCTTTTTTTCTTATTCATTCTTTTTCACTCTTCCTCCTGACAAACAGCTCCATACAGACCAAGTGTAACTCAAACTCTTAATTCCCCTGCCGCATTCTCTTGTCTACAGTGCAGTCCTGGGAATAAACATATGGCTTCAAAAATGCAAAACAATACTCTACCAACTAACCTGTGGCCCTGGAGAGTAAGTGATGCTTTCATACCATAAACTCCACTTTGGTCTTTATTTCATCTCAGACATTTGCACCCTTATTTGTCTCCACTAAGCTCCTGGCGCTGAGTTCATGACATAGCAGGAAGACATGCAAATTATGTCCCCCTCTGCCCATGAAAATCTGTCCTGAACCTACAGTTCTGACAGAGGCACCCAGGTCTGGACTCACCGGTCCTCCCATTCTGTGGTCATCACTGAACACTCAACACTCAGCATGGACTTGATACTGAGATGGGTTTTCCTTGTTGCTCTGTTCAAAAGGTAATTTATACATAAGGAGAGATACTAAATGTTTGGTCAAATGTAAGTGAGACATTGGACATCCGTTGAGTGTGTACTGACAGAATTCTCTGTTTGCAGGCATCCAGTGTGAGGTTCAGCTGGTGGAGTCTGGTGGAGACTTGGTACAGCCTGGGGGTTCCCTGAAACTCTCCTGTGCAGCCTCTGGATTCAGCTTCAGTGACTCCTGGATACACTGAGTCCCCCAGGCTACAGGGAAGGGACTGCAGTGGGTGGGAAGAATTAAGCACAAACTTGATAATTATGCAACAAACTACAGGTATCCGTGAAAGGCAGATTCACCGTCTCAACAGACGACTCCAAAAGCAGCGTCTACCTGCCAATGAACAACTTAAGAGCCGAGGACACCACTATTTATTACTGTGCTGGACACACAGTGAGAGGACTTCAGTGTGAAACTGACACAAACCTCCCTGCAGGAGCGCTCAGAACCAGCAGGGAGCGCACTGCGCACATGGAAAACCAGCACATTGCAGGAACGGGTGCAGATGTAACTGAGTGTTCCTGGGTTCTCAGTCTCAGCTGGCACTCCATCTGATGCTTTCCCATAATGCTGTCTGCACTTGGGGTCTGTAAGGAAGGAAAAAACAGAGTTCTGTTTTCCCTCCATGAAAACACACACACACACACACACACACACACACACACACACACACACACACGGTCTAAATAAACTAAATGCTACAAATCACCACTGATTGCAGAACTGGCTGCTGTTGTCACCGGGATCAAATGTTATTGACTCTTAAAATTTGTAAAAATCCTGTTTTTCCAACTCTTATGCTTCCCCCACTTAAAGCATATAATGTCTTGCTTAAGTGAAGTCTCTTGACAACAGACAGGCAGTATCTACACCCTATATTTGATTCTGTGTTTTTCTGGAACTATAAAGCTTCATAAGCAATGAAGAAGACAATTAATTTGGAACCTCTTTCTCATGAGTGTTCTCAGAGGATTGCACATTTTTGATGATTTTCAGTGGTTGATTTGATATCAGGTATCCCATCCATAAGAACTTAAAGATGGTGTCCAAGTCTAATAAGCCTTCACAGACATTTTCCTTGATTTGTACAGTCTAGGTGTTTCATCAGGAGACATGCTCCTCTCACAATGCTGACCCATGATGTTATGGAGGAACGGAGTGTAGAAGTCATCTGTAAACATCTCCAAACATAACTAGCAGAGCAGACACTCCAGACATCTCCAGAAACACATCTGCACTGCTTCTTGGTTCAGATGAGATATCTGAACACAGAGGACACCATAGAGTCTCCATCTGCTGGAGAATCAGAATGAGATGTTATGATCCAGGTCCCAGATACAATCCTGTCTGCAAAGGGACTCAAGGATAGTGCAAGTGGCACTTGGGATATTCAGTGGTTCAGCAGCATGAAATATAGCACAGAAACTGAAGAAACTGTTGGGTGTTTATGGTTAGTGAAAGAGGGTCCAGGCAGAGAAGTGAGAAATGATCCTCAGAGTGAAGTTTGGCTGAGAATGCTAGGAATCAATGTGTGCATATTTTCAATGAAAACCCTACACAGTTTAACACTCATTGCACCCACTCAGCACACATTGTGACACATTAGTCTACCTCAGGAGAGGATGCTCACACCATCTCTCCTCCATCCCACATAGCCCAGATATTTGTGAATGAATTCCATTGTGAGAGGAGGCTGTCTCTGTGAACCCACACAGAGGAAGAAGGAAAAGACTCCTGTACATTGTCACCATGAGAGCCATCAGCAGAGAACCATAATGGACTTTGAAGTGAATCCTTTTTATAGACATTGCTCAGATCAGAGCAGAAGAAGCTGAAATTCCAGGGTAAGTCCATCCAGCTCCCTGACCTGTAGGGATAAATCTTCTTTTTTGTTGTTTATTGAGAGTGGGTTTCTCTCTTTGGCTTTGAAGCCTATCCTGGTAATCTCCCTAGAGACCAGGCTGGCCTCAAACACAGAGATCCTCCTGCCTCTGTCTCCCGAGTGCTTGGATTAAAGTCGTGTGCCTCCAATGCCCAGCTGGGATAAATCTTTAAGGAGGTGTTGTCTAGAGACTGCAGCCCTCTGAAATTAAAGTCCCCCGGACATCATACCACTTCTAACCAATGTTAGAAGAGAAGGCATGCAACTGACTGGTTCCAGCTGCTTCTCTCCGGTAATGTTAAGCACAACTGATTAACAATCCTGAAGTTAGAAAAAAATCTTAAGGAATAGCCTGGCTATTCAAAAAACAAGCCCACACTGACACACTCTGTCACTCCTTTCCTCACTCAGAAGGACCACACAGTCCTCTGCTCAGCCTTTTCTCTCTTAGTCAGGTCCATCCCCAGTGTAAAACATATCTCTCAGACTAAAATGTTCCTCTCAGTTTGCTAGGGGACCTATGACAGAATTCCCATAACAAATAAAACAGGGAAAAAACAAATTAAAAACTGCAAGTTTATGAAGCTGAAATTTTGTTTTGTTTGGAGTGAGGGACAAACGTTCAGAAAAGAAAATAGATTTTTGTCATCACTTGATACAAATCACAGTCCTGGATCATCAGGGGTCTGGGTTAAGAACAAGGTCCTTTCTATAGAACAGCTGAGCACTAGGACCCTGAAATCATGCAAGGGAAACGTTAAATGAAATTTCCCCCAATGCTTTGCCCTTATCACAGCTGATATCAAAGTGGGAATATTTCACTTAATGTACCTCTACCTGTAGTTATGAAATTAATGTGATATTTTATATACCTTCAAATTCTAAGTATCGTGATGATGCCAATCCAAACATCCATGCTTACTTTTATGTGGATTTATTTTTTCCAATCTGTTGCAAGTAATAATACTAGATCATGACTATGAGAATCTGTGCATGAGTGTTATTCAGCAGTTCTTGTGAGAAGAAACCCACTGAGATGACACCATCTAACTGTGAAAAGGTCATAGAAATGAACAGAGGCCATGCAGCAGAATCTAATATCCACATTCCAGACTTGATGGATCCTCTAGATCAGCCATACTCCTGATCAGAAGCAACTCCCATAACAGATCAACCTGATGCATATGAAGCACAGGCCAGCTGGGGATGATCACACCTCAGCCATCTGGTCCTAAGGAACAGATGCAAAGACAGAATAGCAGCAGGTCACTGCTTGTGTCTGGAGTTTCTTCCTTTTGCCAACCCACACATAACCAGGCTAAATAAGTAAAACCTGGCAGAGAAATGATTTGGTCATCCAAGGACTCAAAGCAGAAGTGACTTCAGATCAGCCACTCACTGCATTTAGTTGCTTTAAATGAAGTCACTTTCCTGCAATGCCACAGAAACAACCATATCATGGTTCATACGAACCTTAGACATAACAATGTGTCTGTAATAGTTGAATTAATTAATCCATTAAACAATTATTTCCCAACTCTCTTTTCTAATACAGGTAAGTATTCCTAGGAGTCACTTGAGACTTATCCCACACCACCAAAAAAATTCTACATCCTCAGGGGATTGGAGAGATGGGAAGACATAAACCATGGCACTACAGACCAGGTAACAGACTCCTCTCTGTCCTGTTGTAACCACAGACAGGGATCCTATATTTAGTTTGAGGAAATTAATGGCACAAATGCAGAAGATATTAACTAAGACACCCCAAACACAAGGCATATATGTAAAAGCATTTTGTGATGTGTTTAGTATTTCACAAGGATTAGCCTCTACTCTGTTATTGTTAATTTAATATATATATATATATATATATATATGTATTCTATAATGAGGATAAAACTTGTAGTATTGTGCATGTTAAACTTTCTCAACATGCTGTCCCCAAGCTCAGTTTCAATGCTGTAATTTAATGTATAGTACACTATTCATTCATCTTAACATTAGTTCTCATTGAATTAACAAATTGTAATTTATAATTTTCAAGCTTCTATGAATTTGTTGTATAATATTTGGTAAGATAAGCAGTGAAGAGGTCATGTAAAAAGAAAAAAATTAAATTAAGGGTTTTGAATCTTTTATAAAAAATAATGAATAATATTTTAATGGAATCATGGTCCTCACTGGTTCATTTTCTCTCAGACATTTGCATCATTACCTGCTGCCTCTAAGGCTCTCACACACCAGAGAATAAGATATATCAGGAAGATATGCAAATATGACCTCCCTCTGCTCATGAAAACCAGCCCTGCCCTCACCCCGCAGGTCAGGCAGAGGACTCTAGCCCTGTCTTACATTCAGTGAGCAGCACTGAAAACATGACAATCAACATGGGTTTGGGGCTGCACTGGGTTTTCTTTGTTGCTCTTTTAAAAGGTAGATAACTCGGGATACTGAGTGTGTAAGGAGACATGAGTGAGAGAGACAGTAGACTTTGTGACAGTTTCTTCATCAGGATCCCCTCTGTTTGCAGGTGTCCACTGTGAGGTGCAGCTGGTTGAGTCTGGTGGAGGATTGGTGAAGCCTGCAGGGTCGCTGAAACTCTCCTGTGAAACCTCTGGATTCACTTTCACTGACTATGCCATGAGCTGGGTCCGCCAGGCTCCCGGAAAGGGGCTGGAGTGGGTTGCTCGCATAAGCACTAACCTAATAATTATGCAACCTATTACTTGGATTCGGTGAAAGGCAGATTCACCATCTCCAGAGATGATTCTCAAAGCATGGCCTACCTGCAAATGAACAACCTGAGAACTGAGGACACGGCCACTTATTACTGTACAGCTGACACAGTGAGGAGTCTGCAGTGTGAGCCCAGACAAAAACCTCCCTGATAGGTTCTCATTGCCAGCAGGGGGCGCTCAGCACATAGAAAGCCCAGCTTCAGGAGTAATTTTTTATTTTTTCCGGTTTTATCTGGGTGTCCTCTCCATCTGTTGGTTTTCTGGGGAATCCATTCATAATTATGGACTCAGGAATTGATCACCGCCTCTAAAAATTATGGCTTCTGTTTTGACGAACATTCTTAAAACAAATATGTTACCTAGTCCTCCCTGAACAATGCAGAAAGTGTCTATGAGGGAAGAGTGATTCCCTGTGGTCACCAGCTGCTGGGGAAGCTCAGGAACCTCA
Organism: Cricetulus griseus; assembly: GCF_003668045.3. Lineage (NCBI taxonomy): Eukaryota > Metazoa > Chordata > Mammalia > Rodentia > Cricetidae > Cricetulus > Cricetulus griseus. Next base: position 8,231 of record NW_023277043.1, read on the forward strand.
GGTGGATTTTCCCTCATACTGAGGTTAGGGCAGACCCCTGGCTGGAACAATGTTAGTAATTCAGAGGGAACCAAGAGGAAGGGGAGCCAGGCTGAATCACAGTAAGCGCTAAGATTTGTCCAAACCTTTTTCCTCTTCTGGAGTACTGTGCATATAAAGTTAAGAAGTGATAGATTTGTAATTTTAATGAAAATATTTTCATTATTGCACTCATCATGGTGTCTTCTGCTTCTGTGTTGAACTAGATAATTCTAGGTCTGACCTCTGTGCACTAACTCAGAGCTCAGCCTTCATCTGGAGCTAAGGATTGGCTGCTGTGTGGTCTGGACAGAGTCATTCCTGTGTGCTACTGATATGGGCTGAGTGTGGATCCCTGTAGTTCTGCTTCCTTCTCAGGATCCTTGGCTGCAGTGGCCCTGTGGGGAAAGGACTAAGAAATGGAGAAAATAGGTTTAGAATGGCTGTGTGCATGATGGAGACAGCCCTCTGGGAGAAGACCTTCAGTGAATCAGCTGTACATTATTCCAGAGTGCCTGCAGACAAAGCCTAACTTGCATCAGGTAGCACAGTCTCATCATATGGCTCCTAGCACAAGTCTTAGTTATCATATGTGTAGCAAGGGAATCTTCTAGCAGGAATCTGTGCCAAGGGTCAGGAGCCTTTCTTAGAAACAGTTTTTGGTTAAGGTACCTCCTCAGAGTCCAGCAACATTCTCTACAGAGGAGCAGATAGACAGGAGGTAATTGCACTGCAGAGGGAGGGTACCTCCATGTGGCTGAGCTTTTGGGAAAGGCAGCTGGTCAATGGTAGCCTGCAACTGTGCGGAGCCGCACTCACATTCGCCATTACAAGATGGCGCTGACATCTGCTGCCGGATCAAGTAAACAACATTGGCGCGCATGTGCCAAGTGTTTTTCCACTTGCCTAGTCTTGCCTCTCCCGTGGCGTCATATAGGGTGATGAGCCCTCCACCTATCCCAGCTGTACACACATTGCTCAGAGCTTATGAGCCTTTATAAGGGGACGGGATTCTTGGCTCGGGGTCTCCCTAATCGGAAGGTGATCATCTGTCTCTCAAGATGCATTAAAGCTTTACTACAGAAGGATCCGAGTGTCCTGTGTCGTTCTTGCTAGCGAGACGATTGTGCAGTACATGCAACCTTGATGAGCTGGTAAAGCCTTCCAACAGACCCCAGTGGGAGTCAGATATGCTCTCTGACTTTTCTCCACAGGTGTCTACTCCCAGGTTGAGCTGCAGCAGTCTGGTCCTCAGCTGGTGAAGCCTGGATTCTCAGTGAAGTCCTGCCAAGTTTCTGACATCATCTTCATGGACTACTATGTTAGCTGGGTGAAGCAGAGGCCTGGACAGGGACTAGAGTGGGTTGGAGGTATTGATCTTGAAAATGGGGATACTGACTACAATCAGAAGTTCCAAGGCAAGGCCACAATATCTGCAGACACATCCTCCAGCACAGCCTACATGGAGCTCAGCAGGCTGACATCTGAGGACTCTGCAGTCTATTACTGTGCTACACACAGTGTTACAACCACATCCTGAGTGTGTCAGAAACCCTGGAGGAGCAGGAAGCTGCCCTAGGACTGAGATGACAGAGAAGATCAGCCTGGGGACTTGTTCAGAATTAATCAATCTGAGGGTCTCTTTGTTTGCCTCCTCCTCAAAGGCATATATTACTTTTGTCAACTTTTCAAAGGACATCTAAGTACAAAGTAGTGTTGACTAGAATCCTCAAGAGTACACCATATCCTTAGGAAATCTTCACCACTGACTGCCTGCACTGACACAGTATTTCCTTTTTTTTTGTTTTTTCAAGACAGGGTCTCTCTGTGTAGGTTTGGAGCCTAATCTGGCACTCACTATCTACACAAGTCTGGCCTCAAAGTTAGAGAGATATGCCTGCCTCTTCCTCCTGAGTGCTGGGTTTAAAGGCCTGTGCCACCAACACCAGGCTGACACAGGTTTTCTTTAATAAAACAATAAATGTACAAAACTGTGATGATGAATTACAATGACAATATATATGAATTTTGAATGATGAGAAGTTTTGGAGCAAGAGCAGAGAATAAAGTATAACACAGTTGACCTGTCAATTCCAAATCACCAACATCTGTGCAAATAAAAACTCCTTTCATAGTCTTAAGTCTTCAGTGACCTCATGGTATGCTGTTGACTCTGACCATGAGGCCTGGCACAAGTTCCCATACCTTAGAATAAAAGACATATTTACATCAGAATGCACTGCCTTGTAAATATGATTCCTATAAATTGGACACATGTATTATTAAATTATTTTCACAGGTCACTTTTATCAACTGTAGGCATGTGCATTCTATTGGAGGCAGGTTCTGATATTATACCTTAGTCTCGGCTGCCACAGTTATTGCATTTCCACTCCAAGTACCCAGTTCTACAGTAACAAGTCTCTACAAATCATGGACATATATTGCTATGGCATCAACTCTACAGTCATTGGATACCAGCTCCTCATCCTCATGCTATGGAGTATTTGGTTTTCAACTAGTGTGTGAGTAACAAGCATGGAACCAAGGGTACTAAGTCATCTCAAGTGCTGGATTCAGTGTGATGTCCCATATCTCATAACATTAATTTGCATGTCCCTTTATTGTATACCCCCCAGTAATGATAACTCTTTCTGCCAGCTTCCAGGGTTCTGCTGCTGCTTAGGACCCCCAAATAACACACTGAGTCTTATATTAGTTACAATGTTTCTGCCCAATGACTAGGATTTCTTATTTGCTCTCTGTCTTAATTATCAACCATAATTACTATTCTATATATTTTTGTAAAGACTTATCTTACCTAAGATGCTGGCCTTATGTGTCTGCTCTTCCTGAGATCACATCGTGACTCTCTTCTTTACTACATTTCCCAGAATCCTCCTTCTCTCCTAGTCCTGCCTAACTTGCTTCCCTATTGGCCAACAGTGCTTTATTTATCAACCAATAAGACAAAGATATATACAAAAGGACCTCCTCCATCACCCCCCATGACAAGTTCAAGTTCCATGACCTTAACACGGGCGAAATATGTACTTTATACTTTGTGGAAGACATGAATCCCCAGACCAATTCAATGTTAGAGATTATGCAAAGCCATGCTGAATTTAAAATACAACCTGACACAGCAATGGTTGTATAAATTACTCTCCTCTCTTCCTCCACCTGGGGTGCTGGGAATGACCAGAAGGCAGGAGATTCTTCCACTCCTGGCCCCCAACTCAATGGAATTCTCTGATGTACCAGGAAGGCATCTGTTAGTGACTGTAAAGACATGACTTTAAGACTTATCTGGTGTCTTCTGGGGGAGTCATTTTAAATCCTAAACACCTCAGACTGCAAAGTCACCCACTGTGTACAGCCATGTGGGAATCAGTGTGGCTTTTCCACATGAGGCTGGGAAAAGATCTATCCCACCATTCAAAATCACCACTCTTGGCTATAAACCCAAAGGACTCCACATCTTACTAGAGACACTTGCTCAGCCATAGTCATTGCTGTTCTACTGATAATAGACAGAATTAAAAACATTGTAGATGTCTGTCAGTAGAAAAACAGAAGAAGAAAATATGGTACAATGGTTATAAACCTTTAGATGTACAATCCTGACATGGCTATAGGACATGTAGATACAATAGTTTCCAAAAACTTGAGGTATGAACTAACCAATATATAGATTACATTTAAGGTCTACACCATGAGATGGAACCAATCCTGACACTGTGGAGGCCAAGAACCAAAGATTAACAAATGATACCTAGAGAAAAAAAAAACAAGTATTTTGTTATCCTAAAGAACTAGCAATCAAATGACTCCAACGACATTCTGCAAATATCCATAAATCACCCATCATCAGAGAACTTCCTGAAATATTCATAAATACAGGGACTGACTGGAGAATGTGCAGAGAGTGAGAGATCTTGGAACATTCAATGTGATGTCTCCTTCAAATCTGTCCCCACAGAGCTTATGGAGCCTTGCAAAAGAGGATGCTCACAGATGATAAATTCCTGAGGGAATGGAGGACACCAAGGAGACAATGCTTTCCAGACACAACAGGATTGATGCAGATGTGAACTCTCTGATGTTGTCAGTTAGAAAAGTGGCCCCTGAGAGAAACACGTCATGCCACAGTGTTCAGCATAGGGTTTTTTTAATTAAGGAAAGGGATCATTAAAATTGGAAAGGAAAGTTATCAGGCGTCTGGAAACAGGAGTAGCAGAAGATGGGAGACATAAAAGAGGGGGAAGAGAGGAAAGAGGGGAAATGAGAGGGTTTGTGAGGGAGAGGGGATCAGATAGAGAGAGGGAGTGAAAGAAAGAGAGAGAAGAATGGGAGGTGGGAAGGGCCCTTCTGTAGAGGAACATAGAGAATGTGCACAGGTGGATCTCTTAGCGGCTGCAGCTGAGGGTGTTTCCTGACGGTACCCTAAGGACAGGCCAGTACAGATGCCCGAACACTAACACCTGAGACTCGTTGTCAGCATCACAGAGCCTTCCCAGGTCTAAACCAGATGGAGTCCCAGTGTTAAGAGGGGAAGTGGCCACCAGGCATCAGCCCTAAGCCAGAAGCTCTCTCTGACAGATAACTTGCTCACAGAGACAAAATGTTTCCTTGGATGGTGTCTCACTGTGTTCATAAACTATTCTGAAGAAATGTCACATGCCTAGAAGGAGATAGCTGACAGAAAATGAAATCAGTTTTGGTTTTGGATATTCTTCATCTCATAATGCTTGTCAGATTTTTTCATTTTACAGGATATATATATGAAATTTGGTCCTCTCTTTATGTTTTGTGGGATCTCTGTGTGTGTAAACTTGATATTCTGTGTCTAGATTTGTTTCTTTGGTACTTTTGCTTTGTTTGTTTAGTCCTGCTCCAGTTTGATGTTTCTATTTAATCTTATTCTATTTCATCATTGCTGCTGTTTCCTTTCTCATTATAATGAAAAATATAAAAAGGAGTGTATGTGTAAAAGAGAAGATTTGGCCTAGGGTAGGAGGATTTGGGTGAGGGTAGCATATCTGAGGTCTGTAATTTTGAAAAGTATGAAGAAGTTCAGTGAAGTAAAGCCAAATGCAATGTGGAGTCTGATCTAGATTGATAACAGGTAGTTTATTAAGTAATAGAACTCAAGCAAGTCCACTCTGTGGAAGCAATGTCAGATAATCTCCTGTTTCAAAACACACAATTTAATAATAGACTGAAAATCACTGTAACATTGAAACACCCTGGAAAAGGAACCAAGTGTTACTGCATCTCATAATTCCTGTCCTTCAACAAGGGTTCAGTGACTCACCTGACACTCAGCATCATGGGCTTGGTTTCTTTTGGCAATGTTACTGCAACCTTGTAGTAAGTTTATATTCATGATTTAGATACATCTTCATAGCTTTATCTTTTAAAGACTTAAATAAGACTTTATATTCATAAAATCAAACATTTGACATAGCATTCTTTAACGCAATCATCACTTCATTGAGGCTACTTTCGATGATTTTTTTAATCATGTTCATATCACAAAGTCACTGGAAAGGTTGTGGAATGTCAAGGAAATCATTTTCTTTCTGGGTCCTAAACATCAATCGTCAAAAGAAAAAAGCAGAATGCATTGTGTTTAACATCACTGAAGGTGTGAAGAATTCCTTAGACCCTGTGTGTTGTGACTTTCATCATTCTCTCTCCTTCCCCTCCTCCAAGACGCTCAACATCTGAGAGAATTGAGCTAACTGTCCATGTCTCTGCTACAGTTTATGTTTTCTGTTGCTGCTGTTTTTAAAGTTTTCAGAAATAGATGGCAGTATCAACATGAAGCTGCCAATGTTGAATGAATAGATATCAAATATATGAGACAGGAGATTGACAGATCAGTAAAGTCAAAGAAATACAACTCTCTTCCATGCAATTACAGATTGCATAACTGCAGGCCTGCAGATGTAACATACTCATACTGACCATTGCTGAATTCACACAGTTCTCATCAGATGTGTTGACTATTGAGCACCTGGGTCTTCTCAGATGGGTTCCTGTCTATGGTGAGCAGAGATGAACTCCACTGAGGCATCCTGTGTATCTCATCAATAATTGGCTCCTCCTGAGACCCATAATTTAAGTCCTCCTTCAGAGTCAGCTCCTGGTGAGGGAATGCAAATCTCTCCTGGCTCCACCCTAGCATGTGTTGAAAAGTCAAAGCTGGGCACTCACTGGTGTGCAGCCATGGCCCTGTTTGCCTCCTCATTCCTGCTGCTGATTGTGCCTGCATATGAGTGCCATGGATTCCTGCTGCATGAACTCCGATAATTCACTCTGTGCCAACCTTACCTTCTACTTTTTCCTCCACAGATGTCCTGTCCCAGGTTACCCTGAAGGAGTCTGGCCCTGGGCTGTTGCAGCCTTCCCAGGACCTCAGTCTGACCTGCTCTTTCTCTGGGTTTTCACTGAGCACAGATGGTATGGGTGTGGGCTGGATCTGCCAGCCCTCAGGGAAGGGTTTTGAGTGGCTGGCAAACATTTGGTGGGATGATGTTAAGAGGTACACCCCATCCCTGAAGAGCCGGCTCACAATCTCCAAGGACACTTCCAACAACTGGGTAACCCTCAAGATTGCCAGTGTGGACACTGCAGATACTGCCACATACTACTGTGCTCAGAGAACACAGAGACACAGCCTAGACTGACAGCTGTACATTATCTCAGGCTTATTCTCAGCTCTGTGTCTTCCTTCTACAATCAGGGGTTGGGAGTGGGCAAACATTTCCTGCTAGCCTGTGGGGTTTCCTGTTCACTCTGATTTTCAGATCCCTGGTTCCCTGTTATACAAATGTGGCCTCTTATAACTATTGTTCAGAAATGAAAATCTGTCTGTTTTGTTTTGTAAAGATTAGGGGTGTCTGGTTCTTTATCCAGGTGGTTCAGGGCTGTGGTTCCCTCTGTTTTGGCCTCAAAACTCCAGAACTGCAGATCCAAATCATTGTAACATTCACCTTTAGTAAACACCTGGATATGGAGAAGACTGACATGTCTGGATAAGCATTTATGAATTGAGTCATTGAACAAAGTGTCCCCATGGAAACCACAAGGTAATTCAGGCTGTGGCCTCAGGCATTTGGTTGCTTTCCACAAACTGATGGTGACATCCTATTGCTGAAGAAAACACGTAACTCAGAGAATATGGAGAATGTGAGTTGGTGCCTAACTGCAGGCCTCAGCCCCACTGACTTCTGTTCATAGCAGTGGAAGGTACTTGGCCTGTTCTCAGAGGAGAATCAACCTAACAGCACACTGTGAACTACAATGGTGACCTGCGGGTGAGATTGTATTTAAAGTCCACTCTGTGAATGTAGCCCATGCCTGAAACTACTAGAATGTTCTTGAATCTGACACAAGGTAGGCCTTGGGTAGGGGAAAAAACAAGTATTCTGCTAAAGCTGTGATTTTCAACCTGGGGGTACCTACCAAGTTGGGAACTGAACAACTCTTCCACAGAGTCCTAGGACTCTTCTACAGCGGCCACATATCAGATGTCCTGGATGTCAGATATTTACATTATGAATCATAGTGAAAAAATTCCCGTTATGAAGGAGCAACAAAATAATTTTATATTTTAGTATTACTTGCTACCTACTACCTCCCTCATGAAGCAATGAATCCTGCCAGATTCTGGGCAAACAGGGTATTATTTTTTATTATATTTGTTTTTCATTTTCATTTATATTTTTGAACAGGATATCATATTCAGATGTATACATAATGGTATACCCATCAGGCTCCATTAGTTTTAATACCAGGGCTACTTAGACTTCCCTTATTAAAATTAATGGGTCATATAAAAATCAAATTTAAATGAACACATAGAAGGGTCTTGAGGGAGAAAGGAGGCTTGACAATGACAAGAGGAAGGTAACACAGGTTTGTGCCATAAACATGTATGTAATTTTTGGAAACCAACATAAATTTTTAGGAACAAACAAAGAAAATAACAAATATGCATTTTTCTTTTCCAAAAGAATTCTGAAACCAATTTTTAACGCAAATTCTCTCATCAGGATCAATTCTCAGTAGAAACGGTGCAGCAATCACTGAGAAGTCCTTCAGTGTGTGAGTGGATACATACAAGAACCAGTTCTCCCTGAAGCTGAGCTCTGCTCCCACTGAAGACACAGCCCTGCCTTACACTGCAGCAGACACAGTGAGCTGGTTCCCTGTGTGCCCAGAAACAACCTCAATCTGAGTATGCTCAGGACCAGCAGGGGGCGCTGTAGACCCAACTTTCACCAGGAAAGAAAATGTAGTAGGTGAGAGAGACATCTGGAGAGTGAGGGAGTCCTCAGGGACCCTAAGGTTTCCTGTCCTGACCTCAAATAACTTCAGAGACCACGTGATACACGCGATGTAGTTACTGTGACAAGACTCCAACTTAGTAGAATAAAAAGTATTTGCTAAGGAATATTGCACATAAAAGTTTTAGTCATTACATATGAACCTAATTGAGAAGACAAAATCAATTGCATATACAGAAAGAATGATGGAAATTTTCAAACATGACTTATAGTCATCAGAACCACCAGCAGTAGCTTCTGTAAACCTATCTGTAACATCTTTCCACTGTCAGGAGGGGTTTTCTCAGCTGGAGTATATGACTGTGACCTGGGATCTCAGGCCTTGATGTTCCTCCCACAGTGTTGAGCCCAGGCATTTCTGATAGGCAAGTGTAGGAGCCCTGGTCACAAGGCATCGTCCACTGTCCTGTGAAGCCCTCAGCCCAGAGGAAGGAGAGAAAGAGAAGGTGGGAAGATGGCATAATTGTTGCGTGAATGTTTCCCCTAAAATGAAAGATTATTAGGTAAACTTGGAATACTAAACCTTAATGCATGTTTTTTTTTGTGTGAACTGGGAAAAGAGAAGAGAGTAAATTAATTACAGACTGTCCATTTAAACATTTAGGATCCTGAAAGTTTAGAACTGATGTTTTCACAACTTACAGGTATCTCTACCCAGCTTGTGAATTTAGATAATGTTCTCTCCAACATCCTGGGTTTGAGGCCATCTTTATCTCTTCACAGCACTCTGGAGCTCAGGTGGGGGCAACTTCTTCTCTTTCCAGCCTTATGTTTAAGGGATTAGTGTCCTTCAGTCTGGGGTGATGTCCCAGGTGTGTGTACTGCACCCATCCTCGTGTTCAGATTTACTCCAGATTTTCATTATATGACAAAGAACCACCTATCCACTGTTAGAGTTTTAGAACTTCAGCTTACTGGGGAGATTGCTGATAATTTCTCCTGAGGCATTCACTTTCTTTCCCTTGGCTGGATGAGGTTTGCACCTCATGAGATTAGATCCCGCCTCTGGTAGAAGACTTTACACATCAACTAAATGCAGGTTTGCTTGCTGCTCAACTCTGTGCAGATCTTAAATCCCACCAGTCACATCATCAACATATAACATGCTCTCCTCACATGAATCACACAACTGTACCGTCATTTTCAGTCCAAGTGCTTGAGAATTTCTGAGGGGTTAATGAATTGGTAGTTGCATTTTACCTAACACATGTTCTCTCTAAAGTGCTTTTCACTCACATGTTACAGTAATAAATAGGAAGACTGAGACATGCCTACAGCACTGATTGGAAATATATTAGATAGACTCTCAAGTTGACTATATCTGAGGTCTGGGATTTTGAATGTCATGAAGTGGTTCAGAGAAATGGTCTGAGTGCATGAGTTACCCTGAAACAATGTTACAGTAATACTTTTGTAATTTTAAAGCTCTTATTGACAGGAATAGTTAATCAACATTTATATAAGGTTGTGTTGAATTGAATTCCTGTATTTTAATTTTGACACCTCATAGTCCACACTTGTCCTCATGTTTTTTTTTTTGTTGTTGTTGTTGTTGTTGCTGTTGTTGTTGTTTTGGTTTTTCTGGACAGGGTTTCTCTGTGTAACTTTGGAGCCTATCCTGACACTCGTTCTGGGGACCAGGCTGGCCTCGAACTCACAGAGATTCCCCTGACTCTGTATCCCGAGTATTGGGATTAAAGTTGTGCGCCACCAACGCCCAGCTTGTCCTCATGTTTTTTGTTTGTTTTTTGCTTTGGAACTAGAAGTACTTCAAGTACATCTGAAAAACTTAGGAAAAATGTCTGTGTCTGCTGCAGCTCATATCACAGAATTCAGACAGAACACCACAGTTTTATGTCCTCCATGAACAACTCCTCTGAAACACAACGTGAGTGTTCCTGGTTAGAAATGAAGTTTTCTCTTCAGAAGAGTCTGTCACCTGGCTTCTCTGCAACAGGAACCAGTGGCCCTTGCTTTTCTGACCCTCTGGTCCCTTCACCCAAATGTGATGACATTTCCTCTGTGTCATCCATTCCAGGATGTTTTCCTTTCAATGAGGATGTGTGTGATGATCCTGGAATCTCATGGAGACAATGTCAGATATTCTCCAATTTAATCATAGAACAAATATCAGCTTTATGCTGCATTCTGTTGGACAGTTTCACTTATAAGTTGTTAGAAATTTCCATACATGGTTCTGTGTTCCTATTCAATACCTATAAACTACATAGAGTCTCATATAATATCTGTGTTTCAGAGATGATCTTGATTAATACAGTTATCTCAGGTCATGCTGATTTTCCTCAAGGTGATATAAGTTTCATATCTTTCACACGAAATATTCCCATTATGTCTCACATAATACCGTGTCTTCTTGATGACAGACATGAAGTAAAAAATTTATTGTAGACAGTGCTGCAATAAATATCAGTGTACAAATGTTTCTGAGTTATGTTCCCTTTAGGTCAACTCAGTGAGGTGTTTGTATGTAGCCTACTTGAAGGACAAGTACTAATTTTATACATCTGAAAGGAGCATGTAAATTCTCAAAATTTATCATATTTTGAAATTTCCATTCATCACCATCATCATCACAACCATCTTCTTTAAATAAATCTGACAACCTTGTCACAAAGCAGAGCAAGTCTCTCAGGCCTAAAATCTACCAAGAGTTTAGCTCTTGATGTTTCACCCACAGCACCTGCACAGCCCTGAGCTGAGACAATGAATGCATTTCCTCAGACAACATTAGGATTTGGCCATCAGAATCCTTTTCCTGACCCAAGTGTCCTCCATCTCCTCAAACTTGAGTAGGTCCTTATTTAAAGTAATTCTTTGCTCATGAATATGCAAATCATGAAATCTGTGCTGGTAAATACAGAGATGTCCACCCTACCAACAACACATGATCAGTGTCCTCTCCACAGTCACTGAGCACACAGGTCCTCACCATGGGATGGAGCTGGATCAATTCTTTTCCTCATGTCAGTAATTACAGGTAAGGAGTTTCCAGTTCCAAACATGAACACTAGACAGGGACTGGGTGACAATGAGCCTGAACTCGGCCTTTCTCTCCACAGGTGTCCACTCCCAGGTCCATCTGCAGCAGTCTGGTCCTGAACTGGTGAAGCCTATAGCCTCAGTGATGTTGTCCTGCAACACTACAGGCTACACCTTCACTGACCATGTAATGCACTGGGTGAAGCAGAAGCCTGGACAGGGCCTGGAGTGGATTGGATATTTTTATCCTTATACTGGAAATACTGGCTATGCACAGAATTTCAAGGGTAAGGCCACACTGACTGCAGACACATCCTCCATCACAGCCTACATGGAGCTCAGCAGCCTGACATCTGAGGACTCTGCAGTCTATTACTGTACAAGAGACACAGTGTTACAACCACATCCTGAGTGTGTCAGAAACCCTAGAGGAGCAGGAAGCTGAGATGACACAGACCAGACTGGAGAGTTGCTCAGAAATAAGCAATATGAGTGTCTATTCATCTGTCACTTCTCACAGTCCTACCATCTCCAAATTACAACTCTGCATGAAGTGATACTGATATAGGATGCCTTACTGTACACCATACCTTGACAATCAGTGACCACCTCTATTGACACTTTTCTTCATTAATAAAACAATAAAAGTGAAAAGTGTCGTTATGTATTATGACAAAAGTATCTCTGGATTCTATGAGACTGGAACCTTTGTTGGCATAGCTTTTAGTCAACTAAAAAACAAACTGGCTCTATAATTCCAAATAAAAAATCTGGGAAAACAAATCTCTTCTCTAGGGTGTAACTTTATATGGCATCATGGGTAGCTTTAACTCTGTCTGTGTGGTCCAGAGGAAGTTCCAGTCTCTTAGAATGTGAGATACGTATCAAAATGCACTGCCAGACAAGTATAATCCTGTAAGTTTTTCAACAATATTATCAAATTAATTTTCACACAAATTGTTAATCACATCCATGTATGTACATGGTCATTGAGGTAGGTTCTGAGATCAGACAGTATTCACTGGTCCCATATTTATTTGCTTCCCGGTATCAGTCACCTGCCCCACAGTCTCAAGGCTTTGGAGAACATGGACCTTTACTGATACACCATCATCTCTCAGAGGCCATTGGATATCTGCTGGTCACCTTTGTTCTACAGAGTGTTTGGATTTTTTCCAGGTAGAGTAATTTTAGACACTGTCCATCAGCTGTGCTATCAATTCAGTTCATCATCAGTTGTCGTTACTAAAGCTAAATCCAACAACCCCGAGGAATAAAATGGGTTTCCTAGATCTGGAAAACAATTGAGGAACAACTCACTATTCATTCTTGAAGTATCTACTCAACAAAACAGTGGAAAATGAAGACAGAAGGAAAAGTCATGGTTGGGACACAGTGCATGAGCCCATAGACAAACTTATAATAAAAGTAGCAGACAGCACTGGAGAGCCAAGTTCCTTAGAATTAAATGGTAGCAGAAGCTGATAAGAAAGTTGTGTGCTGAGGGGATTCCAACAGCCTTTGTTGATTTCATTGCCAGAATCAATACATTCAGAGACTGTGGGGTAGATAGAACAGAAGCCATGCAACAGACTGGATCCAGCTGCTTCTCTCCTTCAACATTAGGTCCATCTGATTTATGATATTGAAGTTAGAGCTAAACAGACAAGAGTCAGATGACTCTCTGTATCATATGTTTTCATTTTAATGTGTGTAACAATAATTCACAGATTTATACTGAATTGGAAACAACATTTTACACTGTTATATTGAATTTCCTCATGTCTGGGAGCAACTGTCGAATCCGTCCTTCATGAATGAACAGTTTCAACTCCTGGAGAGCCTTAATAACACATGTCCTGTCCAAAGAATAAGAGGACCATGGTGTTACGATAAATCCATCTGCCAAAAGCCGCCTGGGCGGCACCGCCACGTGTGACCTTTACGCCAGCCACCCGCCCGAGTTAGGGCCCAAATAAATACACAGAAACTTGTATTAGGTTCAAAGCTGCTTGGCCAATGACTAGGATTCCTCATCCCACTTCTGACATCATTCTGTTACACTAAATCTTTCCACCAAAAGCCCCCTTTTCCCCTCTGCTCCTGCTCCAGCGGCACAGTGTGATCCACCAACAAGGAGGGACGCCAATAAGGCGTCTGATAAGATGAGTCTTATAAAATATATAGATTTATGATAGTTAAGACTGAGCCAACAGATGGGGAATCCTAGTCATTGGTCAAGCAGCATTGTACCTAACACAAGTTTCTGTGTATTCATTTGGTCCTAACTCGGGCAGGCGGCTGGCTTAAAGCTCACACAAGGTGGTGGGGCTCAAGCGGCTTTTGGCGGGAAGATTTATTGTAACGCAGTGGACCTAGAATAGGAGAGAGAGAGAGAGAGAGAGAGAGAGAGAGAGAGAGAGAGAGAGAGAGAGAGAGAAGAGAGAGAGAGCTGTCTAAGGACATGAAACTCCATCCCTGAGGATTCTTGTCAAAGTAATGTCCTTTCCACCCCCAACCAGAGTACAGGAAATAGTGTGACTTACAGTGTAAATTTGGATGATTTCTACTTCCTTCTCAGTGTAATATATGTTTTAGTGTTGTTAATTGATCTGTGAGAACCAAGGTGCTGCCTCCTGGTTCTCTTGACTCCTGTATCTGAATGTGGCATACATGGATACAGGGGCTACAAACGACCTGAAGACTTACTGTGTTTCTCTTCCCCAGGTCCAGCCTGATGAAGGCAGAAAAGACCCTGCTCTATTTGTCTCATTTTATTAAATAGGGAACTGCCTGAGCTGATCTTACACCTCAGAGGAGCCTGGCTGTGAGGAGGACATTGGTAGTTACATTGTCACAACATTACATCTCTGAAACATGCAGTCGGCATAGTCCAGTAAACAAAGCATTTATCCCGGTAGCTGAGCTCTGTGAGCGCTGATGTTTCAGGGATGTGTTACTGATCAAGACAGACAGTGCAGTTTCTGTGTAAGCAACCAGAAGCCATCCTTCAAGGAAGATCAGAACCAGCATGGAGGACAATGGAACAAAGGTGTGACCGAGATATAACTCTAATGCACAAACTGACTTAGTGGAGCTCATTCTATATGGAGAGAGACCTTGTCTAGCCTGGACACAGGGATGCCAGGTGGTGGGGAGGCACCTTGGTCCTGCCTCAAGGAGATGATGGACAGAATTAGTAGATTCCTAGGGGAAACCTTACCCTCTCCAAGGAGCAGATGGGAGTGGGAGTAGCAAGCAGAGTGTGGGGAGGAGAAGCTGGATTGGAATATAAAACATTAATTAATCAGTTAAAATAATAACATATAATATGTTAAGAAATAAATGAATGGAGAAAAAGCACAAAAATATACAGGACCAGAAGAATTTGTTGGAGGTGTGGGAGCAGAGGTGGGGTCATGACAATATGTGTTTCCTGTGATCCCTGCAGTCCCCATGCTCTCTATTCCAGATTCACACTGTAGGAAGTCAGACACCGTGATGTCTGTGTTGTAATAAGGAAATGGAGTGGTGTCCACCCTCCTCTTTTATAAGGACAAGGCTGACTCCCCACATGCAAATTCATCTTCTATCTCTAAGTTAAATCCCCTCCTGGGCTGTGGGAGCTCACATCTCTCTCACAGGAGGCTGACTTCTGATGAAAGGGGGTGTAGCCTAGAAGATGAGACTGTTGGGTCTTCTGTACCTGGTGGCAGCCCTTCCTGGTGAGTTTGACCATTTCATACATGTGTCCATGAGGGGATGTGACAACATGTGATTGACAGAATTGACTCTTCCTGTCAGCAGGTGTCCTGTGCCAGATCCAGCTTCAGGAGTCAGGACCTGGCCTGGTGAAGCCCTCACAGTCGCTGTCCCTCACTTGCTCTGTCACTGGTTTCTCCATCACCAACAGTGGTTACAGCTGGCACTGGATCAGGCAGTTCCCAGGGAAGAAGCTGGAGTGGATGGGGGGCATAGGTAGCACTGGTGGCACCGACTACAACCCATCCCTCAAGAGCCGCATCTCCATCACCAGAGACACAGCCAAGAACCAGTTCTTCCTGCAGCTGAACTCTGTGACCACTGAGGACACAGCCACATATTACTGTGCAAGACACACAGTGAGGGGACTTCAGCATGAGCCCTGACAAAAACCTCCCTGCAGATGAGCTCTGGGCTAGCAGGGGGCGCTCAGCCCTTACCAACCCTAAGAACTCAGAGCAGGGAATGAAAAACACCTGGTTTGCTCTGATTTTTCTTCCCACTCCCTAAGCACAGAGAACACAGTGAGTCTTTTCTCTCTGTTGCTGAAATGCTGTGTTTATGTTTATTTGTTCCTCATTCTGCCTCTGAAGACAGGATACACAGTAGTATTTCTTGTACTTTTGATTGTGAATCTAACCCAAACCAGCTGAGCCATCTCTCTGGTTTGGGAATTTGTTTTTTTAAATCAAACCATGTTTGTGAAAGACAGCTTACCTTGGCGTTACAGTAGTTTAGCCAATAAAAAATTAATTCTATGTTGGATTCTCCATTACTTCCATCAATGGATACATCTGAATGTTATAGCCCTTCCTAGATTATTGACAGGAAGCAGTTGTGGCTATGCCTAAGGAATGTGCCACAGACTGAGTGGGGTCCACACATCACTGCAGCTGTGTGACCCACCCCACAAGGCAGGGCAGGGATTTCCTGAGGTGAACTGCACATGGCTAAGGCACAAAGTCTGTTGTGAGTTTAGTACTCACTCCCAATGCTGGGATATATTGTCCAAACAGTTCTTAAATTTGCACTGTAATTAAAACCATCAAATTAAACAAATCCACCTGTGTTTACACTTATAAATACTATTCTTTAACTGTATCAAAAAGAAGGTACTGGACTACTGGAGACAGGGACTTGAACTCCAGCATCAGCATTGGTAGGGATACCTCAATCGCCAAGTTTTCTTAAATGAACCTCCTGCCATGACCTACTGTTCCAGAGGCACAGGAGGAGAATTCAGTGTGAAGTCACTCACAAGCCTCCCTACACAGGAGCTTGGGAACAACACAGGCCCTTAAGAAATGCTGGAGCTACTCAGAAATACTAGATGGCCCTCAGATGACAGGCAGTTCTCATTTGACACCATGTACTTCCCTGTAAATAAGTGTACCTCTGATTACATTTTAGAATACGTGGTTTCTTCTTCCTGTTCAAATAATCTTCTAGGGACGCTTTGCCATGTCCTATTCTATCACAGTTACTACTGTTTCCATTTTACAGTGCATACAATGATTTCCCCATGGAGCATCTAAGATATTTGTTTCCAATCTGTGGTCAGATGGATAAAAACAAAAATAAAACTGCTTGTTTTTCCGCATTGTCTATCATTTTAAGACTTGGTGATGATAGGTTTAGATGCAAATTATAGGGAAATATAAATAATCTGAAAATGCTTATTATTTATTTCCCATCTTGGGGAGTAAATTCCAAATCTTCCATGAATGAATGTGATTACCTCAGAAAGATGGGAAAACAGGATCTCTTCTGTTTCCAGCTTCCAATGTGTTAAAGCTCTGGAAGGGTACAGTTAATTCACAGATTTACACAATCATACTGGAAATTTGCATCCTTGTAAAGATTACAATGCAACTCAATCCCATTCAATGATTCCTTTGCAGGTGTTTGTTGTTCCCCATCTTGTGAAAAGTCTGAGTGTCCATTGTGCACAAGCCAGGTGATGTCATCTAAGGTATCTGTTCTAACTCAGCTTCCATTGTCAACAGAGTTCCTCATCTCAGTTTTCTGCTTTCTGCTGCTATTTGCTGGTTAACATTGTCTACTTGCTCACTGTTGTGAACTCTTTGACTCAGCTGAGGGTAGAAAAGCTGGAGTGTTTACCTGTGAGTTAGAGAAGATAAATGGGAGAAGTTATGGTTGGTGTTAGTTCCAGGTTACAGATTACAGGTTTCAGGAATCTGGAAAATGAAAAGAAAATCTACTTTTCCAGGTCTGAGCCTTCTCTAGATACTATTATAGTGAACTCAGCAATGCATCAATAATTTTGGGTGAACAAATACACTATACAATGTGGGATTACTGAGATACAGAAAATTCACACCTCATTGAACAGTCCAGTGTGAAGGTGAAAACCAAGAGAACCACTGTTTGGTCACTGACACCAGGGAGACCTCAGGCCACATGGCAGCCAGTGCCATATGGTGACCACAGTGAACCTGTAGATTGGGCAGATTCTTGACAAAGGAAGTTTGTAAATTAGCTACTCAATATTTCACAGGTATACTGAATAAAAGACACACATTCTTGAGCAATATTTAATGAATGTGAGATGACCTATTTCTGCTTAGATTTGGGCAAATAATTCTTCGACAACTCTATGAGTCCAGTTGATACAAACCTTAAAAGCATCAGCCAGGCTCTCCTGATTATGGTCAGTGAGAACTGAGTTTTAAACAGGCCAGGATGGAGAGGCCACAGCATGACTGAATCTGTGACAAGTTTATTCTTTTTAAATTCAGAATGATAAGAGTATAAAAATTGTAAGGACAGCAGGGGGCACCATGGAGAAATCAATCATTATAATGGAAATCAGAAGATGATTGGAGGGATTCCAGATCCCCTGTGGATTCCCTTCTTAAAGACTATTAGCTGAACAACACCTGGTACAGTTGATATGTGAAGTCAAGAATTTTCAAACACAGTGAAAATTCATTGTTAAGTATTGCACAAATTTGTATTTTCTCATTTTTAAAAATAGTTATTTATTTTGGATTTTTGTAAAACACCTTTTCATGAAAAATATTCTGATGACATTCTATTCCCAAGCCTCTCAGATATTTTCCATAATCCTACCAGAAACCCCAAAGCCTTTTTTCTATTGAAACCAAAGAATATACTAGAAGAAAGGTATTTACAAAAGAAAAAAATTACCAGAAACACACACCTGTAACATTCTAGAAAAGAAAATATTAATATCTTACTGATGAAAGAGTAATAATTCTCCCAATTTAGGAGGTTTTGAAATTTCCATTAACAATTTTCCTCATCACTACCCAAACCTGTGAATTTGTCAGGGAAATGAAATAATTTCTCAGGTTGGGATTCTATTTGTAAATTGAGGCATTAGGCCTTGATGTTATATCCACAGGATCTGCACAGGTCTCACGAATGAGTGCTTCCTCAGACAGGATGAAGATTTGGATTTCAGCATCCTAATGCCTGACCCAGGTCTCCTCTCCCTCCTTCGTCTCCAGCTGGACTAGGTCCTTATCTAAGAATTATCCTGCTCATGAATATGCAAATCATGTGAGTCTATGTGGTAAATACAGGGATGTCCACACCACCAACTACACATGATCAGTGTCCTCTCCACAGTCACTGAGCACACAGGTCCTCACCATGGGATGGAGCTGGATCATTGTCTTCCTGGTAACAGCAGCTACAGTTGAGGGCTCCAAGTTCCAGACTTGAGGAGGGGCCATGCACTCAGGTGACAGTGACATCCACTCTGCCTTTCTCTCCACAGGTGTCCACTCCCAGGTCCAGCTGCCGCGGGGGCTGAGCTGCTGAGGCCTGGAGCCTCAGTGAAGGTGTCCTGTAAGACTTCAGGCTACAACTTCACTGGTTACTATATGAGTTGTGAAACACTGAGGCCTAGACAGGGCCTGCAGTGGATTGGAGCTTTGATCCAGAAGATAGTGAATCTATATACACTCAAAAGAGCAAGGCCACACTGACTGCAGACACATCCTCCAGCACAGCCTACATGGAGCTCAAGAGCCTGACATTTGAGGACTCTGCTGTCTATAACTGTGCAAGAAAAACTGTTGTAACCACATCCTGAGTGTGTCAGAAAACCAGGAGGAGCAGGAATATGTCCTGGCCCTGAGATGACAGAGAAGATCAGCCTGGGGACTTGCTCTGGAATAATCATTTGTTGTGACCCTTTGTAACTTCACAGTCTTACAGAGTCTTTTTCATCAGTTCAAAAGGACTGTTGGGAATAAAGTGTTGCTAATTTAGGATGTCCCTACATTACACCCTACTTGACCAGAGCATTATGAGTGACCACCTCTATTGATATGATTCTTCTTTAATAAAACAAAAAAGGCAAATTCTGGTGCCACAATATCACACACACACACACACACAGACAGACAGACACACACACACACACACACACACACACACACACACACACACATATATATATATATATATATTTATATATATATATATATATATCGGATACCTAAGAGACTGGAAATGGTTCTGGACTTGATGGGAATAAACTATAAGTCAACAATTTCAGGACAAACAGAAAATCCCTTCAAAATTCAATTTGATATATGTGGCCCCACTTCAAATAACTTCGTTGAGATGTTGTTCCCCAAGATTTGTGGGGAGTCATGTTAACTTTCCTAATAAATCTAATCACGTTTTTGTTTATAGACATGTCTAACCCTGAATTGCTTTTGGTATTAGTAATAAAAATTCTTACTAATTTAGAGTCACAGTTAGAGCTGACTGTCATGCTGTGGAGTCCTCAGGGTGTGGAATTTCGTCACTGGCAACAAAGTGGGCTACTGCTCAGATAACACTGGGACCAGAACAGTGTGATTCCAGGCTGGGAACGTAAGAGGCCTGTTCATGTCATTGAGAGCACTGTCTGCTCATTCCTCTGCTCCCTGTAATTAGATTGTCTTTGTCACAAGTTCTAGGTTGACACTGATTGACGTAGAATGCACACCAGTGTAAAGTGCATGAAACAGAGACCCCCAACACACACCTTCTTTTGTTCTTAGAAGCAGAAGGGCAACTGATGATCTCTCTTGGGATTTCCCTCTGTTATAACTTTGACATATCTGAATCTAATCATTTCTGTCTACATATGCTTTTTGGTTTTGTTTTGGTTTTATATAGAACCCACATTCTGGTTATTCGAAGGCTGAATTCCAAGAACAGAAGTAATTCTGCCATTGGTAGCATGGCTACAATCTGAGTATTTTCATCAAAACAACAACAACAACAACAAAGTGAGGTTCTCTCCATTGAACACTTAAAAAAAACTCAGATGAAGGCCAACAGGTTGTATAAAAAAGGCCCTGTGAGTAGCAAAAACATTTTTTCCCATCTGACCTGACTTTTCTCACATATATGAGCACACTCAAGTGGAGAATTGGTTGGGAAGTCTGATTTCCTGCAAGTGTGTTTATTTTCCTCCGGCAATTTTTTTCTGAAAGTTCATCCTTATCCTTCCTTATCCTCCCAGCCTTTCCTAGCAGTTCCCAGGATACTCAGGAAGTGTCTCCTGTTCCAGTAAATGTGGACAGAATTTCCTTGTCATCCAAGATATAGTGCCCATCTGTTCTAATCTGTGCAAAGTAAAGTTTCAACACCATCATGAAGATCTCTCTTGGTCTAATATAAACTCAGTGTCGGGATATATAGGAAAGAGGGTTCCCTTATTTGTGAATTCCGGGAACCATAAACAGAAAGACTAATATTGGTATGAATGCAGGGCTGCTGTTATATGTGAACATGCTGGACCCATGCAAAGTTTATAGGGCTGACTTCTGTGGGAGGAGACTGGATTTCTGAAGAGTAGACACAGCTTTCATCCTCCACAGAACTCCATCTTGTGGCTTCTCTGATGCATCCCAGTCACACAAGATTCCTAGGACAACCTCCTGACCTGTACAGGATTGCTGAGACAGAATAAATTGTCTACAAACACTGAAGAGCAACCCCTACATGGGAGTGAGAATCTCCAATTGGAGATGATGTTCTGTCAAAATTAACAAAGAGGGACAAAGTCCAATATTACCTCAAGTGTATATGAACAACAACATTGCTAAATGTGTTTGTTGTGTGACAGAATAAAGGAAAACCAAAATTAATTAGTTATGCAGACCATGGGAAAAAGAGCAGAGGGGAGAGAAAGTGTGTTCCCTCAATCTACTCAAGAAATTATTCCTCTGAGTTAACCACATACCAGGCCCAGGAGACCATCTCCGATGACAGTTAGAACCCTGCTCCAGAAGGATACAAGGCCAGTTAGTTCCTAGAATCTATGTCACTCTCTTGGAAATGCTACAGAAAAGGAAATGACTCCTTTTAAAGCCTCTCTCCCTCACCATGAATACAGTTTATCTCACAGTGGAATATTAGGACCTCTGTGGGTTGACAGTAGAGGGGGTTCTAGAGTTGAAAGGAGAAGTATACATGTAATGCAGAATCTATCTCCAATTACAGTATCTTTAAAATGAAAAATGGGATTTTTAAGGGAGTCTAACCGAGGAAACCAAACACTCCTAAGCATAGGCTGCAGGTCCACCTGTAGATGTCATCAGGATCCAATTCAAATGCATTTGGAAGGTTCCCTGTGTCATAATATCACACGGGTTTAATTCTATTTTATACATTTATATATTTATCTCTAATTTTATCCTGGAGTAACTTTGTGTATATAGAACACCTTCTAATTTTCAAAGACAGCAAGATGTTTTATAGGGATGGGGAGGACTTGGGAGTTGAGGGGGAGGGAGTGTGGGATGCAGCTGATTCTATCAGCAGGTGTTTCCTCTGCATTCCACAGTCTGGACAGAGCAAGAAGGAGGGGTTCATATGCTACAGCAACATGACAGCTTGATAAAATTCTAGCAAAGACAGGAACCCATCACATGACTGAAAAAGGAAGAAAACATTGAGCAATCTGGTCTTCTTAATCAGAAACCAGAAACTCAGAAGGCCAAGTATGAATAGTAGATTGGAGTTGACATGGGACTTAAAATTACAGAAGCTGCAACTATGTTCATAGCAGCATTATTCATAATATTCATAACTTGGTAATAACCGAGATGCTCCTCAATGGAAGAATGGATAAAGAAACTGTCATATATTTGCACAATGGAATACTACTCAGCAATAAGAAACAAAGATATCCTAAAATCTGCAGACAAATGGACAGAACTAGAAAAATAAAAACAGCCGGAGTGTGGTAACCCATACCCCCAAAAACAAATATAGTGTGTAGTCACTCATTAGTGGATACCAGACATAAAGTAAAAGATTCACAGACTTTACAATCGTCAACCCCAGAGAATCATTAACCCACTTTCAGAAACAGATAGAAGCAGATGCAGAAATCCAAAACTAATCAATGGACCATTCTCCTGGGGTACAATCGAAGTGAGGGAGGAGTGATAATATGAACAAAGGGGTCAAGACGATGAAGAGGAATTCAGAATTATCTGGGGCAGCTAATGAGAGATCACTGACTCAGGTCTGACAAATAGGGAACCTGCACAAAACCAAACTAGACTCCCTTTATATAGGTGACAATGGTGCAGCTGGGATTATATATGAGGCCATTGGGAATGTGACCAAGATCTAATTGTAATGCAAAACTTCTTAGAGGAGTCCATTCTATATGGGGCAGTTCCTTGCTCAACCAAAACACAGATGTGCAGGGTGGTGGGGAGGTGCCTTGTTCCTGCCTCACATGTATAATGGGCAGATTTAGTAGACTCCCTCTCCAAGGAGCAGACGGGAGGTGGGGGTGGGAGGAGAAAGAGGAGAGAAGGGCAGGGATCAGGGATTGGAATATAAATATAAATAAATTAATTAAATAGTAATAATTTATAAAATATTAAGAAATAAGGAAAAAAGCGAAAAATATACAGGAGCAGAAGAATTTGGTGACGGGTTGTGCTAGGGAGCAGTGGTGGGGTCATGCCAGTATGTCTGTCCTGTGATCCCTGAAGTCCCCATGCTCTCTATTCCAGACTCACTCTGTAGGAAGTCAGACACAGTGATGGCTGTGTTGTAATGAGGAAATGGAGTGGTATCCACCCTCCTCTTTTATAAGGACAAGCCTGACTCCCCACATGCAAATTCATCTTCTAGCTCTAAGTTAAATCCCCTCCTGGGCTGTGGGAGCTCACAGCTCTCTCACAGGAGGCTGACCTTTGAGAAAAGGGGGTGTAGCCCAGAAGATGAGTCTGTTGCATCTTCTGAATCTGGTGACAGCCCTTCAAGGTGAGGGTGACCATTTCAAACATGTGACAATGAGTAGATATGACAACATGTGGTTGACAGAGTTGACTCCTCTTGTATGAAGGTGTCCTGTCCCAGATCCAGCTTCAGGAGTCAGGACCTGGCCTGTTGAAGCCCTCACAAAAGCTGTCCCTTGCTTTCTCTGTCATTGGTTTCTCCATCACCCCCAGGGGTTATGTCAGGCAATGGATCAGGCAGTTCCCAGGGAAGAAGATGGAGTGGATGGGGTACATAAATAATGGTGGTGGCACTGACTACAACACATCCCACAAGAACAGAATCTCTATCACCAGAGAAACATCCAAGAACCAGTTCTTCCTGCAGCTGAACTCTGTGACCACTGAGGACACAGCCACATGTTACTGTGCAAGAGACACTGTGAGGGGACTTCAGCATGAGCCCAGAAAAAAAAACTCCCTGCAGAAGAACTCTGGGCCAGCAGGGTCACTGATCACTAACCAAGCCCAGGAACTCCAAGACCTTAGAGCTGGAAAGACAAACACCTTGTTTCCAATGACTTTGCTTTCACCTTCCTAAACACAGAGAAGACAGGGGTTCTTTCTCTCTCTGATTCTTAAATGCTGTGTTTTTGTTAAGTCATATTTGTTTGCCTCTAACTATGTCTCTCAAGATAGCATACTAATATTTGTTGTCTCTTTTGTTGTTGTTCTAGCATTTAGCAGCTGAGCCATTCCTCTGGTCTTAGGAATATATTTTGAAAATATATGTCTCTTTTTGAAAGTCAGTTGACCTTTGTATTGCAGTAGTTGACCCATTAAAAAGTTAAATATTCTTTCGATTCCCCATTACCTCCACCCTCAGATATAACCTCATGCAGTAGCACTTCCTAGATCCTTGACAGAAAGTAGATGCTCTATGCCTAAGGAATGTGCCACAGAGAAAACCAGGTATTTTTCTTTCCCTGCTCTGCTTTCCTGGGCTTCCTTAGGGCTCATCTCCCCCTGCTGGACCAGAGCCCATACTTGGTTCCAGATTCTTCTATGACACACTTATAAAATGTTAAATATCAGTGTACACAATGGAGAATTTAGTACGATGTTTTAATCACAATGCAAGTTTTGTATGAAAATCCAAAATTTGCTTGGGGGTAACAATCATGACACCACTCTTTGTACATCACCCATGAACACTGGACTTCAGGAAATCCCTGCCTCACCTTACAGCCTGTATTAACAGTTGCAGTTATGTGTGGATTCCCTACTGTCTGTGGCACATTCCTTAGACATGGAGCAACTACTTTCTGTCAAGGATCTAGGAAGTGCTACTGCATGAAGTTATATCTGAGGGTGGAGGGAATCAGGAATCGAGAGAAGATTTAACCTTTTAAAGGGTCAACTACTGCAATACCAAGGTCAACTGACTTTCAAGAAGAGACATATATTTTCAAAATATATTCCTAAGACCAGAGGAATGGCTCAGCTGCTGAATGCTAGAACCACAACAAAAATGAAAACAAATATTACTATGCACTCTGTCTTGAGAGACAATTAGAGGCAAACAAATGTAACTTAAGAGAAACACAGCATTTCAGAATCAGAGAGAGAAAAACACCCTGTCTTCTCTGTGTTTAGGAGGGTGAAAGCAAAGTCACAGGAAACCAGGTGTTTTTCTTTCCAGCTTTAAAGTCTTGGAGTTCCTGGGCTTGGTTAGTGTTCAGTGAACTGCTGGCCCAGAGCTCCTCTGCAGGGAGGTATTTTTTTTGTCTAGGCTCATGCTTAAGTCTCTCACTGTGTCTCTTGCACAGTAATATGTGGCTGTGTCCTCAGTGGTCACAGAGTTCTGCTGCAGGAATATCTGGTTCTTGGATGTGTCTGTGGTGATGGAGATTCAAATTGTAATGTTTAATTTTTAAACTTCTATGAGCTTACTGTATAATATCTGATAAGATAAGCTGTGAAGGATTCATGCATAAAAGAAAAAATAAGTTAAGGATGTTGAACCTTTTTATAAACAAATCATGAAAATATTTTATTGAAATCATTGTCCTCACTGGTTCATTTTCTCTCAGAAATTTGCACCATTACCTGCTGCCTCTAAGGCTCTCACACACCAGAGAGTAATATATATCAGGAAGATATGCAAATACAGCCTCCCTCTGCTCATAAAAACCTGCCCTGCCCTCACCCTGCAGGTCAGGCAGAGGACTCTAGCCCTGTCTTCCCATTCAGTGAGCAGCACTGAAAACATGACAATCAACATGGGGTTGCGGCTGCACTGGGTTTTCTTTGTTGCTCTTTTAAAAGCTAGATAACACGGGATGCTGAGTGTGTGAGGAGACACGAGTGAGAGAGACAGTAGACTTTGTGACAGTTTCTTCATCAGGATCCTCTCTGTTTGCAGGTGTCCACTGTGAGCTGCAGCTGGTTGAGTCTGGTGGAGGATTGGTGAAGCCTGCAGGATCACTGAAACTCTCCTGTGAAACCTCTGGATTCACCTTCACTGACTATGCCATGAGCTGGGTCCACCAGGCTCCAGGAAAGCGGCTGGAGTTGGTCGCTACCATAAGAACTAAACCTAATAATCATGCAACCGATTGTGTGGATTTGGTGAAAGGCAGATTCACCATCTCCAGAGATGATTCCCAAAGCATGGTCTACCTGCAAATGAACAACCTGAGAACTGAGGACACGGCCATTTATTAATACTCACAAAACCTGGGTGTTCTCATTACATATGTGTGTGTCTATGAGTTTCCAGACAAACAAACCTATTTCAACGTCACTTTAGAATATGTGGTTTCCCATGCTGTTTAATAAACATCCTATGGACCCTTTGCTACATCTTATTTGTGACAATTAATATTTGCTTATTTTGTAATAAGCATATCATTATGACTCCATGCAGCAACTAAGATACCCATCTGCTACTTGCTGTTATGTCAAATACACATAAAATAAAACTCTCCATGTTTTTCTTCTCAAGTCTCTAATTTTCAGACTTGGTGATGATAGGTTCTGGAAATCACAGGGAAATTTACATAATCTAAACAATTTTGTATTTGTTTCCCATCATGAGGGGTAGAATAGAGTACTTCAATGAATGAATTTTATTACCCCACAAAGATGGGAAACAGGACGTGTACTTTTTTCCCAGCTCCCCATGTATTAGTGCTCTAATATGGTGCAGATAATTCACATTTTACACAATGAATGTTGGAAATTTCATCCTTGTAATGATGGAACTTTTGTTTTTGTAGCTGGGAATAAACTACTATGTGAATTTGTATAGTAAAATGCAGATCAACAATATCTGGGCAAATAAAAACCCCTATTCAAAACTCAGTTTGCTGTACCTATTGTCACACTAAGAACATTGTTTGAAGTTGTTCCCCTAGGTTTTTGGGAGTCATGTTACCTTTCATCATGAATCTAATTTTAGACATTTATTTATAAGTAAGTCTAATTGAAATGTTTGAGGTAGTAATAATCAAATTTCTTATTGTTTTAATATTACAGAAGGAGATGATTGTCATCCTGTGGAGTCCTCAGGGTGTGGCATTTGCTACGTTGAGCTCCTGCTCAGATGACACTGGGGCCAGAGTTGTGGGAATCCAAGCTGACAATGTAAGAGATCAGTTCACGTCATCGTCATCAAGAGTCCAGCATACTCACTCCCCTGTTTAATGAAAATGGATAGTCTTTGACACAGGGTAAAGATTGCCATTGATTGCCATCTATTGTACATGCTTGCATGGTGCACAATACCCCTCCCACACACAGGTTTTCTATTCTATGAGGCAACAAGGACCACTTAAGACATCTCTTGATCTTTGCTTTATTGTAACTCTGACATGTCTGAATCCAATCATTCCTGTCTACGAATGCTTTTTTTGCTTTTGTTTTGTTTTTTTACCTAGGAGAATGCACATAAACCTGACTTTACAAACACTGAATATCAGGAATACAAATAATGCTGTATTGATATCATGGCAACAATCTGAGTATATTAAGACAAAAATACCAAAAAACAACTTCAAAGTGGGATTCTCTGGCTTTTATTTTTTTTAACTCATATAAAGTCAAAAAGCTGTCTAAACCAAACCCTGTTGCTAACAAATTTACTTTCTTTTTCCATATGACCTGGCTCCTCACACAAACATGAACACTCTCAGGTTGAGAGTTGATTTGGTTGTCTGTTTTCCTGCCCGTGTATTTATTTTCCTCCTAGAATTTCTTCTCAAAGTTCATCATTATTCTTCTTTATCCTCTGGACCTATTCCAGTGGATCACATGATACTCAGGAAGTTTCTCCTGCATCAGGTAAAGGAGGACAGAATCTCTTTGTGCCCTCCTCCTCCAGTCCTTGCAAAGTAAAATTTCAACACCATCATGAACAGTCTTGCCTTAATATAAACCACAGAATCAGGACAGAAAGGAAAGAGGGGTTCCTTTATCTGTGAATTCTAGGGAACAGTCAACAGAAAGATTAAAAGTAACATGAATGTTGGGTTGTTGTTAGATGTGAACTAGCTGGACTCATGCAAGTTTCCTAGGGCTGACTTCTATGGGCACAGAATGGATTTCTTAAGGAGCTGCACAGGTTTCATCCTCTGCAGAACTCCATCTGGTGGCTTCCCTGATGCCTCACAGTCACAGAAGATTCCTAGGACAACCTTCCTAACCTGTGCGTCATGTGGAGACGTTATAAATCTGTCTATGAACATTTCAGAGCAATCCAACATGGGAAAGAGTTTAACCCATTGGAGACTATGTTCTTTCAAATAAACACAGTGGGACAGAGTCTGATGTTTAGTGTATGATCACTAACATTGTTAAATATTCATTCATGAGACAGCCAAAAGGAAAACCTAAATAAATTATTCATTCAGAGACTGAGGAACTGGTGCAGAGAGGCCAGCAAAGGTGTTTCCTGACTCGACTCAGAGTTTATTCCTCTCAGTTAACCACATACAAGGCCCAGGAGACCATCTCCTATGGCAGTTAGAACCCTTCCCTAGAAGGACACAAGATCAGTTAGTTCCTAGTATCTGTGTCGCTCTCCTGGGAATGCTACAATAACAGAAATGACCCAGTTCAAAGACTCTCACCATCATTATGAAGACAATTTATCTCATAGTGGAATAAGTTTCTCTGTTGGAAAACTGGACCTGCATGGTCAACATCATATGGGGTTCTAGAGCAGGAAGGAGAAGGTTACATGTAAGCAGAACCTGTCTCCAATTATAATATATTCAAATGAAAAATGAGATTCCTCTAAGGGAGTCTAACTGGGGAAAGGAAACACACTAAGCACAGGCTGGGGTCCATCTCCTGATGTCATCGGGAACCCATTCAAATGCATTTGGGAGTTTAAGAGTTCCCTGTCTCATAATTTCACATAGTTTTATTGACATTTATTTATTTATTTATTTATTTATTTATTTATTATTTTTATCCCCCATTTTCTTTGACTATGATACTACAGCTTTAAATTTGGTGTGGTTCTATGGGATTCAGGTCATCTCTGCATCCACACCTGTTTCTTGTGACTTTTCTTGGGCTCTTTTCCTTCTGGTTTTGTTTGTTTGTTTTTTTCCAGTTCCAACGTGTTAGTTTTTCTTTGACTTCATTGTACTTTATTGTATTTTATTCACTAAAAGCTTGTTAGTAAAAGAAAGAAAACAGTAAGTTTGTGTATAAGGATGGGGAAGCCTTGTGAGTTGAGTCAGGAGGAGGGAGTGTGGGATGCAGCTGCTTCTATCAGCTGGTGTTTCCTCTACATTCCGTAGCCTGATGGAGCAAACAGTGGGTGTGGACCTGTGCTACAACAAGATGACAGAGAGCTGACTTTCTGGGATATAGGAATCACATCACATGGGTGGAAAAGGGAAGAAAAACCTGAGCAGTGTGGACTTCCTAATCAGAAATGAAAAACTCGGTAACCCCAGTGTGAAAAAATGGTTAGCAGTGACGTGACACCTTAAAAATACAGGAGCAGTAACTACATTCCTAGCAGAATTATTTATAAAATCCAGAACCTGGAAACAAACTGGATGCCTCTCAACCAAAGAATGGACAAACTAAATGTGGTAAATTTACATAATGGAATACTACTCAGCTGTAAGAAATAATGAAGTCAAATGGACAGAACTAGAAAAAAATATCCTGAGTGTGGTAACCCATACCATGAAAGAAAATACAGTATGTTTAGTCGTAAGTGGATACCAGACATAAAGCAAAAGATACACAGCCTACAATCCACAACCCCAGAGAAGTTAGAACCCTCTTCCAGAAACAGATGAAAGCAGATGCAGAAACCCCACCAAACATTGAGCTGATCTCCTGGAGTACAATCAAAGTGAGGGTGGACCCATATTACAAACAGAGGAGTCAAGACCATGGTGGGGAAATCTACAGAATCAGCAGACCCAAGCTAGTGAGAGATTACTGACTTTGGTCTGACAAATGGAAAACCTGTATGAGATCCATCTAGACTCCCTTAATATAGGTGATAATGGTCCATCTGGGACAATATATGAGGCCACAGGCGTGGGTTCAAGATCTAACTCTAATGCACTGATGTCATGGAACCCATTAGATATGGAGAGGTACCTTGTGTGGTCTAGACACAGACATATGGGGTGGTGGGGATGTGCCGAGGTCCTGCCTCAACAAGATGATGGGACACAATTAGAATTCCAATGGGAGTCTTTA
>NW_023277044.1:0-38275 GCF_003668045.3 Cricetulus griseus
TGGCATGTTACATGTATGTTACATGTATTTTACATGTATGTTACATATATTTTACATGTATGACACACACATGTTACATGTATGACACATACATGTTACAAGCATGTCACACACATGTTACATGTATGACACATTTATGTTACATGGATGACACATGCATGTTACATGTTTGTTACATGTATGTTACATGTATGACACATGTATGTTACATGTATGTTACATGTTTACATGCATGTCACATGTATGTTACATGTATGTTACATGTATGTTAAATGTATGTTACATGTATTTTGCATGTATGTTACATATATGTTACATGTATGACACATGTATGTTACATGTATGAGTAATGTATGTCACATGTGTGTCACATATATGTTACATGTATGACACACACATGGCACATGTATGTTACATGTATGTTACATGTACTTTACATTATGCTAAATGTATGTTAGATTTATGACACACACATATGTTAGAAGCATGTCAAATGTATTTCACATGTATGTAACATGTATGTCACATGTATGACACTCACATGTTACAAAAATGTTACATGTATATTACATGTATGTTACATGTATGTCACATGTATGACACACACATGTTACAAGCATGTCACATGTATGTTACATGTATGTTATAGGTATGACACATGTATGTTACATGTATGTAACATATATGTTACATGTATGACACATGTATGTTACATGTTTGAAACATGTATGGTACATGTATAACACATGAATGTTACATTTATATGACATGTATATAACATGTATGTGATATGTATAAGACACATATGTTACATGTATGTTACATGTATGACACAAGTATGTTACATGGTTGTTAAATGTATGTTACATGTCTGACACATGTATGTTACATGTATGTTACATGTATGTTACATGTATGACACATTTATGACATTTGTATGTTACATGTATGACAGACACAAGTTACATGTATGACACACACATGATAAAAGCATGTCAAACAATGTTACATGTATGACACACGTATGTTACATGTATGACACATGTATGTCACATGTGTGTCACATATATGTTACATGTATGACACACACATATCACATGTATGTTACATGTATGTTACATGTATGTTACGTGTACTTTACATTATGTTACATGTATGTTAGATTTATGACACACACATATGTTACAAGCATGTCACATGTATTTCACATGTATGTCACACGTATGACATCACATGTTACAAGCATGTTCCAAGTATATTACATGTATGTTACATGTATGTCACATGTATGATAGACACATGTTACAATCATGTCACATGTATGTTACAAGTATGTCACATGTATGTTACATATATGTTACATGTATGTTACATGTATGACATATCTATGTTACATGTATGACACATGTGTGTTATATCTATGACACATGTATGTTACATGCATGACACATGAATGTTACATGTATATGACATGTATATGACATGTATGTGACAAGTATGATACACATATGTTACATGTATGTTACCTGTATGACACAACTATGTTACATGTTTGTTACATGAATGTTACACTATGACACATGTAGGTTACATGTATGTTACCTGTATGTCACATGTACGTTACATGTATGTCACATGTATGTCACATGTATGTTACATGTATGTTACATGTATGTTACATGTATATTACATGTATGTTACATGTATGACACATGTATGTTACATATATGTTACATGTATGACACATGTATGTTACATGTATGTTACATGTATGTTACATGTGTGTTACATGTATGTTACATGAATGACACATGTATGTTATCTATGACACATGAATATTACATGTATGACAAATGTATGTCACATGTACGTCACATATATGTTACATGTATGACACACAAAAGTCACATGTATGTTACATGTATGTTACATGTATGTTACATTATGTTACATGTATGTTAGATTTATGACACACACATATGTTACAAACATGTCACATGTGTTTCACATGTATGTAACAGGTATGTCACATGTATGACACTCATATGTTACAAGCATGTTAAATGTATATTACATGTATGTTACATGTATGTCACATGTATGACACACACATGTTACAAGCATGTCACATGTAGGTTACAAGCATGTCACATGTATGATACATGTATGTTACATGTATGTTACATGTATGACACATGTATGTTACATGTATGTTACATGTATGTAACATGGATGTTACATGTATGTTACATGTATTCAACATGGATGTTATATGTATGATACACACATTTCACAAGTATGTTACATGTATGTTACATGTATATTTGATGTATGACACACACATGTTACAAGCATGTCACATGTATGTTACATGTGTGTGACATGTATGTGTCATTCATGTTACATTATGTGACATGTATTTTACATGTATGTTACATGTATGTTACATGCATGACACTTGTATGTTCCATGTATGTTACATGCATGACACATATATGTTCCATGTATGTTACATGTATGACACATGTATGTAACATGTATGTTACATGTATCTATCATTGATGTTACATGTATGATACACACATTTCACATGTATGTTACATGTAGATTACATATATGACCCATGTATGTCACATGTGTGTCACATGTATGTTACATGTATGTTACATGTTTGTTACATGTATTTTACATGCATGTTACATGTATTTTACATGTATTTTACATGTATGAGACATGTATGTTACATGTATGACACATGTATGTTACTTGTATGTTACATATGTTACATGTATGTTACATGTATGTTACACGTATGTTACATGTATGTTACATGTAAGTTACATGTATGTGACATATATGTTACATGTATTTGACATGTATATTAATGTATGACACAAGTATGTTACATGTTTTTTACATGTATATTACATGTATGTTACATGTATGTTATATGTATGTGACATATATGTTACATGGATGAAACACATATGTCACATGTATGTTACATGTATATTAGATGTATGACACACACATGTTACAAGCATGTCACATGTATGTTACATGTATGACAAATTTATGACACATGTATGACACATGCATGTTACATGTATGTGACATGTATGTTACATGTATGACACTTGTATGTTACATGTATATTACATGTATGTTACATGTATATTAGATGTATGACACACATGTTACAAGCATGTCACATGTATATAACATGGATGAACATGTATGACACATTTATGACACATGTATGACACATGTATGTTACATGTATGTGACATGTATGTGACATTCTTGTTACATTATATGACATGTATGTTACATGTCTGTTACATGTATGACACCTGTATGTTACATTTATGACACAGGTATGTCACATGTGTGTCACATGTATGTTACATGTATTTTACATGTATATGACATTTATGTTACATGTATGAAACATGTTTGTTAAATATATGTTACATGTATGACACATGTAAGTTACATGTAAGTTACATGAATGTTACATGTATAACTCATGTATGTTACATGTATGATGCATGTATGTGACATTTATGCTACATGTATATTACATGTATGACACATGTATGTTTTATCTATGACACATGTATGTTACATGTACGACACCTTTAAGAACCATGTATGTTACATGTATTTTACATGTATTACACATATATGAGACATGTATGACACATATATGACACATGTATGTTGCATGTATGTGACATGTATGTGTCATTCATGTTACATTATGTGACATGTATTTTACATGTATGTTACATGTATGTTACATGTATAACACTTGTATGTTACATGTATGTTACATGCATGACACATGTATGTTACATATATGTTACATGTATGAATCAGGTATGTCACATGTGTGTCACATGTATGTTACATGTATGACACTTGTATGTTACATGTATGTTACATGCATGACACATGTATGTTACATGTATGTTACATGTATCTAGCATGGATGTTACATGTATGATACACACATTTCACATGTATGTTACATGTATGTTACATGTATGTTATATGTATATTTGATGTATGACGCACACATGTTACAAGCATGTCAATTGTATGTTACATGTATGTTACATGTATGTTAAATGTATGTTACATGTATGACACATGTATGTTACATATATGTTACATGTATGGCACATGTATGTTACATTTATGATAAATGTATGTCACATGTGCTTCACATATATGTTACATGTATGACACACACATGTCACATGTATGTTACATGTATGTTACATGTATGCTACATTATGCTACATGTATGTTAGATTTATGACACACACATATGTTATAAGTATGTCATATGTATTTCACATGTATGTAACATGTATGTCACATGTATGTCACTCACATGTTACAAGCATGTTACATGTATATTACATGTATGTTACATGTATGTCACATGTATGACACACACATGTTGCAAGCATGTCACATGTATGTTACATGTATGTTACATGTATGTTACATGTATGACACATGTATGTTACTTGCATGTCACATGTATGTTACATGCATGTGACATATATCTTACATGTATGTAACAGAGAGGTTACATGTATGACACATGTATGTTACATGTATGAAACATGTATGTTACATGTATGACACATGAATGTTACATGTATATCACATGTATATAACATTTATGTGACATGTATGATACACATGTTACATGTATGTTACATGTATGACACAAGTATGTTACATGTTTGTTAAATGTAAGTTACAAGTATGACACATGTATGTTACATGTATGACACAAATATGACACATGTATGACACATGAATCTGACATGTTTGTTACATGTATGTTACATGTATGTTACACATACATTACATGTATATTAGATGTAGGACACACTCATGTTACAAGCATGTCACATGTATGTTACATGTATGTAACATCTATGTCATTTGTATGTCAGATGTATGTCTCATGTTTATCACATGAATATCACATGTATGTTACATGTATGTTACATGTATGACACACACATGTTACAAGCATGTTACAAGCATGTTACTTGTATGTTATGTATGACACATGAATGTTACATTTATAACACAGTATGTTACATGTATGACACATGTATGGTACATCTATGACACATGTATGTTACATGTATGTTACATGAATGACATAATTTTTTACAAGTATGTTACATATATTTGGCATATATGTTACATGTATGACACACACATGTCACATGTATGTTACATGTATGACACATGTATGACACTTGTATGACACATGTATGTTACATGTATGTGACTTATATGTGACTTGTATGTGACATTCATGTTACATTATGTGACATGTATGTTACATGTATGTTACATGTATGTAACATGTATTACATGCATGACACATGTATGTTACATGTATGTTACATGTATGACACATGTATGTATCATGTATGTTACATGTATATTATATTTATGTAACATGGATGTTACATGTATGATACACACATTTCACATGTATGTTACATGTTTGTTAAATGTATGTTACATGTATGACACATGTATGTTACATGTATGTTACATGTATGTTACATGTATGACACATGTAGGAAACATGTATGACACATGTATGACACATGTTTGTTACATGTATGTTACATGTATGACACATTTATGATACTTGTATGTTACATGTATGACACACACATGTTACATGTATGACACACACATGTTAAAAGCATGTCACACACATGTTACATGTATGACACACGTATGTTACATGTATGACACATTTATTTTACATTTATGACACATGTATGTTTCATGTATGTTATATGGATGACACATGTATGTTACATGTATGACACATGTATGCTACATGTATGACACATCGATGGTACATGTATGTTTCATGTATGTTACATGTATGTGACATTCATGTTACATTATGTGACATGTATGTTACATGTATGACACTTGTATCTTACATGTATGTTACATGTATGTGACATGTATATTAGATGTATGACACACACATGTTACAAGCATGTCACTTGTATGTTACATGCATGTTACATATATGTTACATGTATGTTACATGTATATTACATTTTGACACACACATGTTACAAGCATGTCACATGTGTGTAACATGTATGAACATGTATGACACATTTATGACACATGTATGACACATGTATGTTACATGTATGTGACATATATGTGACATTCTTCTTACATTATATGTATATATATGACATGTATATTAGAAGTGTGACCCACACATGTTATAAGCTTCTCACATGTATGTTACATGTATGTTACATATATGTTCATGTATGTTACATGTATGACACATGTATGTTAAATGTATGACACAGGTATTTCACATGTGTGTCACATGTATGCTACATGTATGTAACATGTATGTTACATGTATTTTACATGTATGTTACATGTTAGAAACATGTATGTTACAATATGTTACATGTATGACACATGTAAGTTACATGTAAGTTACATGAATGTTACATGTATATTACAAGTATGACACATGTATATTTCATCTATGACACATGTATGTTATAGGTATGACACATTTAAGAAACATGTATGTTACATGTATTTTACATGTATTACACATGTATGACACATGTATGACACATGTATGACACATGTATCTGACATGTTTGTTACATGTATGTTACATGTATATTACACATACGTTACATGTATATTAGATGTAGGACACACACATGTTACAAGCATGTCACATGTATGTTACATGTATGTAACATGTACGTTACTTGTATGTCAGATGTATGTCTCATGTTTGTCACATGTAAGTCACAAGTATGTTACATGCATATTACATATATGTTACATGTATGTTACATGTATATTACATGTATGTTACATGTATGTTACATGTATGACACATGTAAGTTACATGTAAGTTACATGAATGTTACCTGTATGACTCATGTATGTTACATGTATGATGCATGTATGTGACATTTATGTTCCATGCATATTACATGTATGACACATGTATGTTTCATCTATGACACATGTATGTTACATGTATGACACATTTAAGAAACATGTATGTTACATGTATTTTACATGTATTACACATATATGACACATGTATGACACATGTATGACACATGTATCTGACATGTTTGTTACATGTATGTTATATGTATGTTACATGTATGACACTTGTATTTTACATGTATGTTACATGTATGACACATGTATGTTACATGTATGTTACATGTATTACATGCATGACACCTGTATGTTACATGTATGTTACATGTATGACACATGTATGTAACATGGATGTTACATGTATGTTACATGTATGACACATGTATGTAACATGGATGTTACATGTATGTTACATGTATGTAACATGGATGTTACATGTATGAAACACACATTTCACATGTATGTTACATGTATGTTACATGTATGACACATGTATGTTACATGCATGTGTCAGATATGTTACATGTATGACACATGTATGTTACATGTATGTAAAATACATGTTACATGTATGTAACATACATGTTACATGTATGATACATGTATGTTACATGTATGAAACATGTATGTTACATGTATGACACATGAATGTTACATATATATGACATGTATGTAACATGTATGTGGCATGTATGATACACATGTGTTACATGTATGTTACATGTAAGACACAAGTATGTTACATGTTTGTTAAATGTATGTTATATGTATGACACATGTATGTTACATGTATGTTACATGTATGACACATGTAAGACACATGTATGACACATGTATGTTACATGTATGACACATGTATGTTACATCTATGACACATGATTGTTACATGTATGTTAAATGTATGACATATGTGTGTCACATATATGTTACATGTTTGTTACAAGTATGACACATGTATTTCATATGTGTGTCACATGTATGTGACATGTATCTTACATGTAAGTTACATTTTTGTTACATATATGTTACATGTATGTTACATGTATGACACATGTATGACACTTGTATGACACATGTATGACACATGTATGTTACATGTATGTGACTTGTATGTAACATTCATGTTACATTATGTGACATGTATGTTACATGTATGTTACATGTTTGTTACATGTATGACACTTGTATGTTACATGTATGTTACATGTATTACATGCATGACACATGTATGTTACATGTATGTTACATGTATGTTACATGTATGTAACATGAATATTACATATATGATACACACATTTCACATGTATGTTACATGTAAATTATATGTATGTTACATGTATGTTACATGTATATTTGATGTATGACACACACATGTTACAAGCATGTCACATGTATGTTACATGTATGTTACATGTATGTTAAATGTATGTTACATGTATTTTGCATGTATGTTACATATATGTTACATGTATGACACATGTATGTTACATGTATGACTAATGTATGTCACATGTGTGTCACATATATGTTACATGTATGACACACACATGGCACATGTATGTTACATGTATGTTAAATGTACGTTACATTATGCTAAATGTATGTTAGATTTATGACACACACATATGTTAGAAGCATGTCACATGTATTTCACATGTATGTAACATGTATGTCACATGTATGACACTCACATGTTACAAAAATGTTACATGTATATTACATGTATGTTACATGTATGTCACATGTATGACACACACATGTTACAAGCATGTCACATGTATGTTACATGTATGTTATAGGTATGACACATGTATGTTACATGTATGTAACATATATGTTACATGTATGACACATGTATGTTACATGTTTGAAACATGTATGGTACATGTATAACACATGAATGTTACATTTATATGACATGTATATAACATGTATGTGATATGTATAATACACATATGTTACATGTATGTTACATGTATGACACAAGTATGTTACATGGTTGTTAAATGTATGTTACATGTCTGACACATGTATGTTACATGTATGTTACATGTATGTTACATGTATGACACATTTATGACATTTGTATGTTACATGTATGACAGACACAAGTTACATGTATGACACACACATGATAAAAGCATGTCAAACAATGTTACATATATGACACCAGTATGTTACATGTATGACACATGTATGTCACATGTGTGTCACATATATGTTACATGTATGACACACACATATCACATGTATGTTACATGTATGTTACATGTATGTTACGTGTACTTTACATTATGTTACATGTATGTTAGATTTATGACACACACATATGTTACAAGTATGTCACATGTATTTCACATGTATGTCACACGTATGACATCACATGTTACAAGCATGTTCCAAGTATATTACATGTATGTTACATGTATGTCACATGTATGATAGACACATGTTACAATCATGTCACATGTATGTTACAAGTATGTCACATGTATGTTACATATATGTTACATGTATGTTACATGTATGACATATCTATGTTACATGTATGACACATGTGTGTTATATCTATGACACATGTATGTTACATGCATGACACATGAATGTTACATGTATATGACATGTATATGACATGTATGTGACAAGTATGATACACATATGTTACATGTATGTTACCTGTATGACACAACTATGTTACATGTTTGTTACATGAATGTTACACTATGACACATGTAGGTTACATGTATGTTACCTGTATGTCACATGTACGTTACATGTATGTCACATGTATGTCACATGTATGTTACATGTATGTTACATGTATGTTACATTTATATTACATGTATGTTACATGTATGTCACATGTATGTTACATGTATGTTACATGTATGTTACATTTATATTACATGTATGTTACATGTATGACACATGTATGTTACATATATGTTACATGTATGACACATGTATGTTACATATATGTTACATGTATGACACATGTATGTTACATGTATGTTACATGTATGTGACATGTATGTGACATGTATGTTACATGTATGTGACATGTATGACACATTTATGTTACATGTATATTAGATGTATGACACACATATGTTCAAGCATGTCACATGTATGTTACATGTATGTTACATGTATGTTACACGTATGTTACATGTATGTTACATGTATGTTACATGTATGACACATGTATATTAGACATACATATGACACACATATGTTTCAAGCATGTCACATGTATTTACATGTTTGTTACATGTATGTTACAATTATGTTACATGTATGACACATGTATATTACACGTATGACACATGTATGTTACATGTATTTTACATGTATGTTTCATGTATTTTACATATATGTTACATGTATGTTACATGTATGACACATGTATGTTACATATATGTTACATGTATGACACATGTATGTTACATGTAAGATACATGAATGTTATATGTATGGCTCATGTATGTTACATGTATGACGCATGTATGGGACATTTATGTTACATGTAAGTTACATGTATTACACATGTATGACACATCTATGACACATGTATGTTAGATGTATGATACATTTATAATACATGTATGTTACATGTATTACACATGTATTACTCATATATGACACATGTATGACACATGTATGTTACATATGACACATGAATGTTACATGTATGATACATGTATGTTACATGTATATTACATGTATGTTACATGTATGTTACATGTATGCTACATATAGGACCCACACATGTCACATGTATGTTACATGTATGTTACATGTATGTTACATGTATGTTACATATACGTTACATGTATATTAGATGTATGACACACACATGTTACAAGAATGTCACATGTACGTTATGTATGTTACATATATTTTACATGTATGTTACATGTATGTCACACACATGTCACATGCTTGTCACATATATGTCACATGTTTGTCAAATGTATGTTACATGTATGTTACATGTATGACACACAAAGGTTACAAGCATGTTACAAGCATGTTACTTGTATGTTACATGTATGTTACATGTATGACACAAGTATGTTTCAAGTATGTTACATGTGTGTGATAGGTATGTTACATGCATGACACATGTATGACCCTTGTTAGACACACGTATGACACATGTATGTTACATGTATGTGACATGTATAACACTTGTGTGTTACATGTATGTTACATTTATGACACATGTATGTTACATGTATTACATGCATGACACATGTATGTTACATGTATGTTACATGTATGACACGTGTATGTAACATGTATGTTACATGTATGTTACATGTATGTTAAATGTATGTAACATGTATGTTACATGTATGATACACACATTTCACATGTATGTTACATGTATGTTACATGTATATTATATGTATGCTACATGTATTTTACATGTATGATACATGTATGTTACATGTATTACACAGGTATGTTACATGTATGACCCATGTATGTCACCTGTGTGTCAAATGTATGTTACATGTATGTTACATGTATGTTACATGTATTTTACATGCATGTTACATGTATTTTACATGTATGTTACATGTATGTGATATGTTACATGTATGTATGACACATGTATGTTACATGTATGTTACATATGTTACATTTATATTACATTTATGTTACATGTATGTTACATGTATGTGACATGTATGTTACATTTTTGTTACATATATTTTACATGAATGACAAAAGTTTGTTACAAGTACGTTACATATATGTGACATATGTTACGAGTATGACACACACATGTCACATGTATGTTACATGTATGTTACATGTATGTTACATGTATGTAACATGGATGTTACATATTTAATACATACATTTCACATGTATTTTTCATGTATGTTACATGTATGTTATATGTATGTTACATGTATGTTACATGTATATTTGACGTATGACACACACAAGTTACAAGCATGTCACATGTATGTAACATGTATGTTACTTGTACGTTAAATGTATGTTACATGTATTTTACATGTATGTTACATATATGTTACATGTATGACACATGTATGTTACATGTATGTTACATGTATGTTACATGCATGTTACATGTATTTTACCTGTATGTTACATTTATGTGACATGTATGTTACATGAATGACACATGTATGTTACATGTATAATACATGTATGTTACATGTATTTTACATGCATGTTACATGTATATTACATGCATGTTACATGTATGTTACATGTATGACACAACTATGTTACATGTTTGTTACATGTATGTTACATATATGTGACATGTATGTTACATGTATTTGACATGTATGTTACATGTATTACACAAGTATGTTACATGTTTGTTACATGTATATTACATGTATGTGACATGTATGTTGCATGTATTACACACACATGTCACATATATGTTACATGTATATTAGATGTATGACACACACAAGTTACAAGCATGTCACATGTATGTTACCTGTATAACATATGTATGACTCATGTATGACACATGTATATTACATGTATGTGACATGTGTGTGACATTCATGTTACATTATGTGACATGTATGTTACATGTATGTTACATGTATGTTTCATGTATGACATTTGTATGTTACATGTATGTTACATGTATGTGACATGTATATTAGATGTATGACACACACATGTTACACATGTCACATGTATGTTACATGTAGGAACATGTATGACACATTTATGACACATGTATGTTACATGTATGTGACATGTATGTGACATTCTTGTTACATTATGTGACATGTATGTTGTATGTATGTTACATGTATGTTCATGTATGTTACATGTGTGACACATGTATGTTACATGTTTGACACATGTATGTCACATGTGTGTCACATGTATGTTACATGTATGTTACATGTATTTTACATGTATGTTACATGTATGTTACATGCATGTTACATGTATGTTACATGTATGTTACATGTATGTTACATGTATGTTACATGCATGTTACATGTATGTTACATGTATGTTACATGTATGAAACATGTATGTTACATATATGTTATATGCATGACACATGTATGTTATATGTAAGTTACATGAATGGTACATGTATGACTCATTTATGTTACATGTATGACGCATGTATGTGATATTTATGTTACATGTATATTACATGTATGACACATGTATGTTACATCTATGACACATGTATGTTACATGCCTGTCACATGTATGTTACATGCATGTCACATATATGACACATGTATGTAACATATATGTTAGATGTATGACACATGTATGTTATATCTATGACACAAGAATGTTACATGTATGACACATGAATGTTACATGTATATGACATGTATATGACATGTATGTGACATGTATGATACACATATGTTACATGTTTGTTTCATGTATAACACAAGTATGTTACATGTATGTCACATGTATGATACACACATGTTACAATCATGTCACATGTATGTTACAAGCATGTCACATATATGTTACATGTATCTACATATATGACACATGTATGTTACATGTACGACATATGTATGTTACATGCATGACACATGTATGTCATATGTATGTCACATTTATGTTACATGTATGTAACATATATGACACATGTATTTTACATGTATGTTACATGTATGTATGATGTATGTTACATTTTTTTACATATATGTTACATGTATGTTACACGTATGACACAAGTATGTTACATGTATATTATATGTATGTTACATGTATGTTACATGTATGTGACATGTATGTTACATGTATGAAACACACATGTCACCTGTATGTTACATGTATGTTAAATGTATGTTACATGTGTTTTACATGTATGTTACATGTATGTTACATGTATGTCACATGTATGTTACATGTATGACACATGTATGTCTCATGTGTGTCACATGTATGTTACATATGTTACATGTATGTTACATGTATGACACAAGTATGTTAAATGTTTGTTACCTGTATATTACATGTATGTTATATGTATGTTACATGTATGTGACATGTATGGTACATGTATGACACACACATGTCACATGTATGTTTCGTGTATATTATATGTATGACACACACATGTTACAAGCATGTCTCATGTACGGTACATGTATGACACATGTTTGACACATGTAAGTTAAATGTATGTGACATTCATGTTACATTCATGTTACATTATGTGACATGTATGTTTCATGTATGTTTCATGCATGTTACATGTATGACACTTGTATGTTCCATGTATGTGAATTGTCTATTAGATGTATGACACACACATGTGACAAACATGTCACATGTATGATACATGCATGTTACATGCATGTTACATCTATGTTACATGTATATTAGATGTATGACACACACATATTAAAAGCATGTCACATGTAGTTACATGTATGACGCATGCATGACACTTGTATGACACATGATTGACACATGTATCTTACATGTATGTGACATGTATGGTACAAGTATTTGACATGTATATTACATGTTTGACACAAGTATGTTACATGTTTGTTACATGTATATTACATGTGTGTTACATGTATGTGACATGTATGTTACATGTATTTTACATGTATGTTACACGTATGA
Organism: Cricetulus griseus; assembly: GCF_003668045.3. Taxonomy (NCBI): domain Eukaryota; kingdom Metazoa; phylum Chordata; class Mammalia; order Rodentia; family Cricetidae; genus Cricetulus; species Cricetulus griseus. The sequence continues at coordinate 14,650 of NW_023277044.1, forward strand.
CACATGTATGTTACATGTATGACCCATGTATGTCACTTGTGTGTCACATGTATGCTACATGTATGTGACATGTATGTTACATGTATTTGACATGTATGTTACATGTATGACACAAGTATGTTACATGTGTTTTACATGTATATTACATGTATGTTACATTTATGTGACATGTATGTTACATGTATGACACCTAAGTTACATGTATGACACATGTATGTTACATGCCTGTCACATGTATGTTACATGCATGTCACATATATGGCACATGTATGTAACATATATGTTAGATGTATGACACATGTATGTTATATCTATGACACAAGAATGTTACATGTATGACACATGAAAGTTACATGTATATGACATGAATATGACATGATGTGACATGTATGATACACATATGTTACATGTATGTTACATGTGTATGTTACATGTTTGTCACATGTATGATACACACATGTTACAATCATGTCACATGTATGTTACAAGCATGTCACATATATGTTACATATATGTTACATGTATGACACATGTATGTCACATTTGTGTCACATGTATGTTACATGTATGTTACATGTATTTTACAAGCTTGTTACATGTATTTTACATGTATGTTACATGTTTGTGAGATGTATGTTACATGTATGTTACATGTATGTTACATATGTTACTTGTATGTTACATGTATGACACAAGTATGTTACATGTTTGTTACATGTATCTTACATGTATGTGACATGTATGGTACATGTATTTGACATGTATGTTATATGTATGACACATGTATGACACATGTATGTTACATGTATGTGACATGTATGTGACATACTTGTTACATTATGTGACATGCATTTTACATGTATGTTAAATGTATATTACATGTATGTTACATGTATGATGTACACACATGTTATAAGCATGTCACATGTATGTTACATGTATGTTACATGTATGTTCATGTATGTTATATGTATGACATATGTATGTTACATGTATAACACATGTATTTCACATGTGTGTGACATGTATGTTACATGTAATTTACATGAATGTTACATGTATGTTCCATGTATGAAACACATATATGTTACATGTTTGACACATGTATATTACATGAATGTTACATGGATGACTCATGTATGTTACATGTATGACGCATGTATGTGACAAATATGTTACATGTATATTACATGTATGACACATTTATGTTACATCTATGACACATGTATGTTACATGTATGACACATTTAAGAAACATGTATGTTACATGTACGTTACATGTATTACACATGTATGACACATGTATGAAACATGTATGACACATGTATCTGACATGTTTGTTACATGTATGTTACATGTATTTCAGATGTATGTCTCATGTTTTTCACATGTATGTCACAAGTATGTTACATGTATGACACATGCATGTTACTTGTATGACTCATGTATGTTACATCTATGACACATGAATGTTACATGTATGACATATGTGTGTCACATGTATGTTACATGTTTGTTACATGTATGACACATGTATTTCATATGATTGTCACATGTATGTTACATATATGTTACATGTATGTTACATTTTTGTTACATATATGTTACATGTATGTTACATAAATGACAAAAGTATGTTACAAGTATGTTACATGTATGTGACGTATATGTTTCATGTATGACACACACATGTCACATGTATTTAACATGTTTTTTACATGTAATACATATGTATGTTACATATATGATACATATATGTTACATGTATGTTACATATATGTTATATGTATGTTACATGTATGACACATGTATGACACTTGTATGTTACATGTATGACACACACATGTTACTTGTATGATACACACATGTTACAAGCATGTCACACACATGTTACATGTATGACACATGTATGTTACATGCATCACACATGTATGTTACATGAATGACACATGTATGACACATGTATGCTACATGTATGACACATGTATATTACATGTATGTTACATGTATGTTACATGTATGTTACATGTATATTACATGTATGACACACACATGTTACAAGCATGTCACATGTATGTTACATGTAAGACTCATGTATGTTTCATGTATGACACATGTATGTTACATGTATGACATTTATGTTATCTATGACACAGGTATGTTTAATGTATGACACATGTATGTCACATCTGCGTCACATTTATGTTACATGTATGACACACACTTGTCACATGTATGTTACATGCATGTTAATTGTATGTTACATGTATATTAGATGTATGACACAGACATGTTATAAGCATGTCACATGTATGTTACATGTATGACTCATGTATGACTAATCTATGTTACATGTATAACACATGTATGTAACATATATGCCACATGTATGATACATCTATGACACATGTATGTTACATGTATGATACATGTATGTCACATGTGTCATATATTGTTACATGTATGACACACACGTCACATGTTTTTTACATGTATGTTACATGTATGTTAGATTTATGACACACACATATGTTACAAGCATGTCACATGTATTTCACATGTATGGAACATGTATGTCATATGTATGACACTCACATGTTACAAGCATGTTACATGTATATTATATGTAAGTTACATATATGTCACATGTATGATACACACATGTTACAATCATGTCACTTGTATGTTACAAGCATGTCACATGTATGCTACATATATGTTACATGTATGTAACATGTATGACACATGTATGTTAAACGTATGACACATGTATGTTACATGCGTGTCACATGTATGTTACATGCATGTCACATATATGTCACATGTATGTAAGATATATGTTACATGTATGACACATGTATGTTATAACTATGACACAAGTATGATACCTGTATGACACATGAATGTTACATGTATATGTCATGTATGTGACATGTATGGTACAAATATGTTACATGTATGTTACATTTATGACACAAGTATGTTACATATATGACACATGTATGACACATGTATGACACATGTATGACACATGTATGACACATGTATGACACATTTATGACATATGTATGACACATGTATGTTACATGTATGTCACATGTATGTCACATGTATGTCACATTTACTTACATGTATGTACCTTGTATGTTACATTTTTTTTACATATATTTTACATGTATGTTACAGGTATGACACAAGTATGTTATATGTTTGTTACATGTATATTACATGTATGTGACATGTATGTTACATGTATGAAACACACATGTCACATGTATGTTACATGTATGTTACATATATGTGACATGTATGATACATGTATGTTACATGTATATTACATGTATGTTACATGTGTGTTACATGTATTGCATGTATGACACATATATGCTACATGTATGATACATGTATGACACATGTACGTTACAGGTTGATACATTTATGATACATGTATATTACATGTATGTTACATGTATTACACATGTATAACACATGTATGACACATGTATAACACATGTATCTGACATGGTTGTTACATGTATTTTACATGTATGTTATATATGTTACATGTATATTAGATGTATGACACACACATGTTACAAGCATGATACAAGCATGTTACTTGTATGTTACACGTATGAAACAAGTATGTTTCAAGTATGTTACATGTATGTGACATGTATGTTACATGTATGACACACACATGTCACATGTATGTTACATGTATGTTACATGTATGTTACATGTATATTAGATGTATGACACACACATGTGACAAGCATGTCACATGTATGTTACATGTATGACACATGTATGACACATTTATGACACATGTATGTTACATGTATGTGACCTGTATGTGACATTCATGTTACATTATGTGACATGTATGTTACATATATGACACATGTATGTTACATGTATGACAATTGTATGTTACATGTATGTTACATGTGTATTAGATGTATGACACACACATGCTACAAGCATTTCACATGTATGTCACATGTATGTTGCATGTATTTTACATGTATGTTACATGTATGTTACATTTATGACACATGTATGTTACATAAATGTTACAGGATATACACATGTATGTTACATGTAAGTTACATGAATGTTACATGTATGACTCATGTATGTTACATGTATGAAGCATGTATGTGACATTTATGTTACATGTATGTCACATGTATGACACATATATGTTCCATCTATGACACATGTATGTTACATGTATCACACATTTATGACACATGTATGTTACATGTATTACACATGTATGACAAATGTATGACACATGTATGACCCATGTATCTGACATGTATGTGACATGTATGTTACTTGTATGACACACACATTTCACAAGTATGTTACATGTATGTTACATGTATGTTAAATGTATTTTACATGTATATTAGATGTATGACACACCTGTTACAAGAATTGTCACATGTATGTTACATGTAAATTACATGTATGTTACATGAATGTTACACGTATGACACATTTGTTACATGTATGACACATGTATGTCACGTGTGTGCCACATATAAGTTACATGTATGTTACATGTATGTTACATGTATTTTACATGTATGTTACTTGTATGTTACATGTATGTGACATATATGTTACATGTATGACACATGTATGTTACATGTATGTTGCAAGTATGTCACATGAATGTTAAAAGTATAACACATGTACGACAGATGTATGACACATGTACGACACATGTACGACACAGGTACGACACATGCACCACACATGTACTATTAATGTACGACACATGTATGACACATACATTACATGTCAGACACATGTAAGTTACATGTATGACACATGTACGTTACACGTATGACACATGTATATTACATGTATGACACATGTACGTTACACGTATGACACATGTATATTACATGTATGACACATGTATGTTACATGTATGACACATGTATTTTACATATATGTTACATGTATGTTACATGTATGACACATTTATGTTAAATGTATGTTACTTGTAGGACACATGTATGACACATGTATGACACATGTATCACACATGTATGACACATGTATTACACATGTATGAAACATGAATGATACACGTATGACATATGTATTACACATGTATGAAACATGTTTGTGACATGTATGTTACTTGTATGTGACATGTATGACACTTGTATGTGACATGTATGTGACAGGTAAGACACTTGTATGTGACATATATGTGACATGTATGACATAAGTATGTTACATGTATGTTACATGTATATTAGTTGTATGATACACACATGTTACAAGCATGTCACATGTATGTTAAAAGCATGTCAAATGTATGTTACAAGTATGACACATGTACAACACATGGATGACACATGTACAACATATGTATGAAACATGTAAGACACATGTACGACACATATCCGACACATGTCCGACACATGTATGACACATACGTTACATGTAAGACACATGTACGTTACATATATGACACATGAACGTTACACGTATGACACATGTATGTTACATGTATGACACATGTATTTTACATATATGTTACATGTATGTTACATGTATGACACATGTATGTTACATGTATGTCACATGTATGTCACACGTGTGTCACATGTATGCCACACATGTGTCACATGTATGACACATGTGTGATACACGTATGACACATGTGTGTTACACGTATGACACATGTGTGTTACACGTATGACACATGTATGTTACATGTATGACACATGTATGTTAAATGTATGAAACATGTATTTTACATGTATGACATATGTATGTTTAATGTATGACACATGTATGTTACCTGTATGACATACACTTGTCACATGTATGCTACCTGTATGTTACATGTATGTTACATGTATGTTACATGTATTTTACATGTATGTGAGATTTATGACACAAATATATGTTACAAGCATGTCACATGTATTTCACATGTATGTAACATGTATGTCACATGTATGACACTCGCATGTTAAAAGCATGTTACATGTATATTACATGTATGTTACATGTATGTCACATGTATGACACACACATGTTAAAGCATGTCACATGTATGTTACAAGCATGTCACATGTATGTTACATGTATGTTACATGTATGACACTTGTATGTTACATGTATGTCACATGTATATTAGATGTATGACACACACATGTTACAAGCATGTCACATGTATGATACAAGTATGACATATACGAAACATGTATGACACATGTACGTTACATATATGACACATGTACGTTAACATGCATGTATGACACATGTACGTTACGTGTATGACACATGTATGACACATGTATGACACATGTATGACACATGTATGACACAGGTATGACACATGTATGAAACATGAATGACATATGTTTGTGACATGTATGTTACATGTAAGTGCCATGTATGACACTTGTATGTGACATGTATGTGCCATGTATGACACTTGTATGTGTCATGTATGTGACATGTATGACACTTGTATGTGACATGCATGTTACATGTATGACACATGTATGTTACATGTATGTGACATGTATGTCACATGTATGTTACATGTATGTCACATGTATGTTACATGTATGTCACATGTATGACACACACATGTTACAAGCAAGTTACAAGCATATTACATGTATGTTACATGTATGACACATGTATGACTCATGTATGACACATGTATGACACATGTATGACACATGTATGTTACATGTATGTTACATGTATGATAAATAAGTGTTACATGTACGATGTATGACACATGTGTGTTACATGTATGACACATTTGTGTTCCATGTAGGTTCCATGTATGTTCCATGTATGTTCCATGTTTGTTCCATGTATGTTACATGTAAGTTACGTGTATGTTACATGTATGTTACATGTATGAGACATGTATGTTACATGTATGACACATGTATGACACATGTATGTTACATGTATGTTACATGTATGTTACATGTATGACACACTCATGTTACAAGCATGTCACATGTATTTCACATGTATGTTACATGTATGTCCCATGTATGTCCCATGTATGTAACATGTATATTACATGTATGTTACACCTATGTTACATGTAGGTTAAATGGATGACACACACAAATATGTTACTTGTATTTTACATGTATGTTCCATGTATGTCCCATGTATGTGACATGTATATTACATGTATGTTACATGTATGTTACAGGTATAACCTAAACTTAACCCCAAACCTAACCCTAACCCTATTCCTAACTGTAATACTAAACCTAACCCTAACCATAACTGTAACCATAACTCTTAAACTAACCATGAACCTAACTTTTATCCTAAACCTAAACAGAACCCTAACCAAAAACCTAACCCTAACCCTAACCCTAACCCTAACCCTAAAACTAAACCTAACCCTAAACTAACCCTTAACATAACCATGAACCTAACCCTAATACTAACCCTAACCCTAATGTAACGCTAATGCTAACTCTAACCAAACACTAATCTTAACACTAACCCCAGCCTAACCCTACCGTAACCCTAACCTTAACCCTAAACCTAACCACAATCCTAACCCTAACCCTAACCCTAACCCTAACCTTTACAATTAACCTAACCCTAAACCTAACCCTAACCCTAAGACTAAACCTAACCCTTACCTTAACCCTACCCCTAATCCTATCCCTACCAATAACCCTTAACCTAAACCTAACCCTAAACCAAACCTTGACCCTAACACTAAACCTAACCCTATCCTAACCCTAACCCTGAACCAAACCCTTAACCTAATGATTAACCAAACCCTAACCCTAACTCTAATCCAAACTCTAACCCTAACCCTAATCATAAACATAAACCTTAACCTAACCATGAACCTAACCCTAACCCTAACCCTAACCCTTAACCTAAAGATTAAACTAACCCTAACACTAACCCTAATACTAACCGTAAACCTAACCTTAACACTAACCTTACGCTAAACATAAACCTAACCATGAAGCTAACCCTAACCGTAACCCTAACCCTAACCTTAACCATAAACCTAACCCTAAACCTAAACCTAACCACAACCCTATCCCTAACCAAACCCAAACCCTAAACCTAAACCTAACCCTAACCATAAGCTTAACCTAACCCTAAACCTAACCTACCTTAACCCTAATCCTAGCCTAACCCTAACGCTAACCCTAAGCCTAACCACCACCCTAACCCTAACCTAGCACTAACCCTAACCCTAACCCCTAATCTAACCTTGAACATAACCCTAACCCTAACCCTAACCGAACCCTAACACTAACCCTAACCAAACACTAACCCTAAACCCTAACCCTAACCCTAACCCTAACCTAACCCTACCGTAACCCTAACCCTAACCCTAACCACAACCCTAACCCTAACCTAAACCTAACCCTAACCCAAACTCTTAAAATAAAGATTAACCTAACACTAACCCTAACTCTAATCCTAACCCTAACCCTAAACATAACCCTAACCATAACCCTTAACATAACCATGAACCTAACCCTAATCCTAACCCTAAACCTAAGCCTAACCCTAACCACAACACTAACCATAACCTAACCACAACCATATTCCTACATAACCCTAACCCTAACCCTAACCCTAACCTAACGCTATCCCTAACCCTAACCCTAATCCTTACCTAACCATGAACCTAACCCTAACCCTAACAATTAACCTAACCCTGAACCTTACCCTAACCCTAACACTAACCCTAAGTCTAACCCTTACCACAACCCTAACCCTAACCCTAACCTAAACCTAAACCTAACACTAACCCTAACCCTACCCTAATCCTAACCCTAACCCTAACCCTAACCATTACCCTGACCCTGACCCTAACCCTAACCCTAACCCTAACTCTAACCCTAACCCGGAGCCAACACAAAACCAGATCCCACCCTTTCCAAAGGCTTGAGAGAAGATCTCTCCATTTCACCAGAGATCTTTTCTGTACAGTGGAACACCAATGGAGATCTACTGCCGAGTTATTAGAATTATCCATTATTAAAATTTTAAAATACAGAGAACAAGTGATCCAGTAGAGTGAGGGGAGCCAAGGCGACCCTCAAGGTCCCACTTCTTTACTTTAGCCAAATAAGCTTTAAAGTGCAATGGGCTCCTTCCACATTAGCCTGCCCTAGGGGGTTGTAAGGGATGCCAGTTTGGGGGGTAATTTCAAAATCCTGACAAAACTGATTGAAACCTTTCCTGATAAGGACAGGCCATTATCAGACTTAATTTGTTTTGGTACCACCATGTAAGCACACGCCTGGAGGCGGTGGCTTTTAACATTTCTTACCTTTTCACCAGAATGGGCAGATGCAAATGTTTGTCTGGAAAAAGTGTCTACAAAGACTTGGACAAATTGCAAGTCACCAAAGGATGCCACATGAGTCCCATCCATCTGCAACAGTCCTCGTGGATTAATTCCCAAGTGAGGCACAGGAAGAAATTCCATGCTAAGTGGGCAATTTTTAACCATCTGGACGGCTTGTTCCTTAGTAATCCCAGTAGGAAAGCTTAAGGACCCTGCACTGAGATGAAAGTGCTTATATAAGGAATGTGTTCTCGTGAGCTCTTGCGAAACTGTAACAGTCTGAGTATACCTGTCAGCCATGCAATTTCCTTCACTGGGAGGTCCTGGCAAGTTGGTATGGGCTCCGAGATGACCCTCAAAATACAGGTTCACTACATTACCAAAGCAGACAGAGTTTTTGTAACAATTTTTCGTGTACTCTAGCAAGGGGGTGATTTAGGCAGCCCTCTCGAAGGGTTGGACAGTTTTAGCTACATATGGACTGTCAGATTAGATGTTAACTTCTTCCCTTGTGAACAGGTTCAGAGACATAGCCAGGGCTAAAGGTTCAGATATTTGGGGAGAACTTGTAGCAATTTTGGCTGTCTTAATGACAGGACAAGACACAACCACAACTGTCCCTTTAGAAGAACCATCTGGAAAAAATACCCCTTGGAAACAGGCTGAGAGACTCTAATCTTTGGGAAAATTAAAGGATGCATCTTTAAAAAGGCAACCAGATTATTGGAAGGGTAGTGATTATCAAATTCACTCTCAGTAGCAAAGAGAAATATCTCCCAATCATAGCTATTATTTAGGAACCACTCTATTTGTTGATGAGACAAAGGTGTGGCAACCTGATTTGGCTCCTTACCAAAAGTGTGTAAAGCAAACTTTTGAGTTTTACACAGAAGTGCAATAATAGCTTGAGGGTAGAATACCACTGTTTTAGATGGAGAGGCCCAAGGATGAAACCAAAGAATAGGACACTTTTGGCAAAAAAAGAAATCCTTTAGGAGCATGAGCACAACAAAAAACTAGTAATTTTATTTTTTGTTTTTATGATTTTTCGAGACCTGATTTCTCTGTGTAGCTTTGGAGCCTATCCTGGCACTCACTCCGGAGACCAGGCTGGCCTTGAACTCACAGACATCTGCCTGCCTCTGCCTCCTGAGTGCTGGAATTAAAGGCATGTGCCACAAACACATTGCAAAAAACGAATAATTTTAAAGGCTGGGAATAATCTATATAATCCAAATGAACTCCTTGGTGGAAGAAAGAGGGCCATAGTGGAGGAAGAGCCTTGGGCATCATTCTGGAGTTAGTGTGTGTGTTTGGATGGTCAGATCTACTATATGCCTTCCAGATAGGAATTGGCTCAGATATAACCTCAGGAGCTGTTTTCAAGTTTATCCCTTCAATGTGAACACCAAGGACCAGACAATTCAGGAACTGGGGCAGATTGGGGAAGAGTGCTAGTGAGTCCCCATGGTGTGTGCCCAGCTGCTATGTGATTATGCACTATCTCCTACAAAGTGACAGCCTGGAGCCCATGATTGTCCAAGAAGACTGCAGTAATTGATGGGGAGTTTTGACCTTGGAATCTATGGTCTGCTTGCCTTCTCTTATCTATTCTCCTTTACTCCCAAGCACTCCAGTGTTAGAGGAATTCCTGATGGTGTTTCCCAATACGTTGGGAACCAGAGGAGAATTCAATTTGCTCAAATAGACAGTGAATAATGTTGATAAAATGGAAGGTAAGAATGTCACACAGGATTGTCTAAGGCAGAGAAGGCTCTTCATAATCAAGAAGGGGTAACAATGGTGCATACTGTACCATACTTTCCATCCCAACACACAGGAGACAGATGATAGAGGAACTCATTGTGTGGTAGTCATGTCTGGTTTCTATAGTGAGATCCACCCAGGCCCATAGGGAGTGACCCTGTTTCAAAATTTAAAAAAAATGGAAAGAATGAATGAATGAATGATGCATTAACAGTACTTGGAATGTCAGAGGAGAAACACTGTCCAGCACCTATAAAGGCACATTTCCTCATAAGGTCACTGACCATTGCAAGACAAATTTGTTTGATCCATTATTTCCATGTGGTAAGGAGACCTAAGAGGATGGATCAAGCCTCTGTTAATTTTCCAGACTCATCCCAAATCAAAACTGAACACAACATCTCAATAAAGAAAGACATCCTGATCTGGACCAGGCTGCCATAGGGTGGGGCTGCAGACTGAGTGAAGCTACTGTGGGGGGTCTGCTTGGTGATTGTGGATGAAAAGTAGAGGACCAGTGCAGGTCCCATGTGGATATAAATAAAGGCCATGTTTTTGGAGTAGAGCTTCATTACCATTGGGGATCTGAGATGGTGAGAATGTGTGTGGAAACAGTATGCTTGTACTTTTCACCCAAGGACTGAGAGACAAGGGAGCAACTCATGGTATTTGTTAAGAAATTCACTTTAAAGTTTCAGAAAAGTTCTGATCATGTATCCATGTTTGCACCTCAGACTCTCTCCGTAGCCCTCACAGTCCTTGAATTACAGTTTTCCAAGTAGCTGGGATTGCAGGTTTTGCCTCTTGTCTGCCACTTATGTGTCCTCTGATAATAAGAAAGTATGGCTCTTCTTCTTTGAACACCTAGAGACACATGAGGACATTCTGTATGTTGTTGCTGCATAGCTTGTTTTTCTTTTTGAGCCAGGTTCTCCAGTAACCCAGGCCAGATTTGGAGCTCCTAAATATTTAGTGTAGGCTGGCTTTCTGCTTCAGATCATTCTTTTCCCTACCAAGACCAAACAGGCCCATTGACAAAACATGGAATGTAGAAGAATAAACGCTCCTAACTTTTTTTTACTATTTAATGAATTCACATTTAATTGTTAGGCTACAACACTGGATAAGATTTCATGATGCAATTTCCTCTAAAGATTAGCACTAAAGGCACCAGGCCTATATGCTCAGTTGCAATTTCACAGACAAACCTGTCACTCCTCATTCATTTGCATACAATCAATATACCATCTGGGGTTCAGATTCCAGCCACCTTTAATGCTAGCACTCATGAGGGTGAGGCATGATAATCTCTTTGAGATTAAGGAATACCTTGTCAACATAATGGTTTCCAGATTAGCCTAGGCAAATGGAGACATCCTTCATCATCTAGAAACCAACAAAATAATTATATTGTATCAGTAAGGACTCTCAGGGCTGTGACAGAAACTTAGTGGACACAAAGGGTGGGCATGGGTATTGGATTTGAAGATCAATGGGGAGGGAGAAGGCAAAGAATATGGATTCTTGCCTGCCAGGGCTGCATGAGGCAGAAGCAGATGGGGGTTAGGTGCAGGTAGGTGGGTGGGAAGGCAGGCGGGCAGGCAGGTGGGTGGTGTTGGAGCCAGAGGAGGAAAAGCTGTCACTGCCCACGCTGAGTATCAGGCAAAAGCCAGGAGATTTAATTAAAAACTGAACAGTCAGGCCATTTGTGCTATGTGCGTCTGTCTGACGTTGACTTCTTTTTCCAGGGAGATAGCAGCCAGGGAGTTTACAGCACAGTGGAAAAACCCCAGGTGTAAGAGTTCCTGGAAGAAAAGCTCCGGTATTGACAGGCATAGTGGGGCAAGGCCAGGGCTGTAAGCCAGGACTAGAAAACAGGATGCACCTGTGTTTTTTGTCTAACAAGCAACTCAGACCCTGAGGGGCCTGAGACCCCACATCACCCCCTTCTTTATATAGAACTTAGCACCTGTGTTAGGTGACCAGGAAGTTGATACTAACCTTACCTGGGAGAAATTACCCAGACTGCATGACCTTCCTGTCTTAAGTTGGTTGGCACCCCCTTGGTCTCACGCATCACTGGCTGACTAATTTTTTGGTAGACTCAACCATAGTTGAACTGAAGGATTCTCTGTGGTCATCCAGTGAGAAATGGAGCCTAGGCTTGTCTAGTAAGAGGTGCCTTATTCAAAGGAAGTCCTATGGCTGCAAGGCCCAGCGATAAGAACCTAGCCCATTCTCGGACTAAATGTACTGCCATCAGGAATATGCTAAGGAGGATCTCTCCAGAGGATGGACGAAGTCAGGTCTCATTTATCCTAATAATTTGATTGTCCAATTCATGTGTATAATTTGTTGATTAAGATTTAAACTTCCTACGTGGACTAAGTTATTTATGGGGCTCTGTGCGCTAAGAGACAATTATTTCCCCTGCCAGTTTATCCACTCTGGTGGCTATAGTTACAGTCTGTGACTGTATAGATATAGTGGCTGCTGTAGCAGCAACAGCAATAGCTTCAGTCAGCCCAGCACTCATGCCAAAGTCTGTTTCTTTTGTCCACCCACTTGCAAGATGACAAGCCTGTTGAGTAACTAGAACTCTGGCACCCACAGCCTTCTTTCTTTCACAGACTGTAGATGCTATGACATCAAGTGTCAGGAACACTGGTTCAGCTTATCTCACTCGAACTGCCTTGGGCAGGCTCCCATGTTCTCAGGTCTGGTTTTTCTTTGCTAAGTGCATCTCAAACATTCTGGCAGGCATCTCACTTTATTCTTTTCCTGCAAGGTAACAAACATGCTCTACATCCCAAATTAGGGCAGGATTGGTGTCTTCCACTGTTTTATGGAAAAAGATTATGGGGAGATTGGGGACATTACAAAAGATAAAACAAAGGGGGAGTAGTTACATTTTCAAGGAGCTATGAGCACACTCCAAGGATTACAAGGAACACCTGTTTCATGATGAATTTTCTATTGAATACAAAATAGCTGAAATGCCATAATAGAATATCCAGATCCACTGTCCTTTGTCACTTTTGGAACTCCCATGTAAGCAAAACATATTTAGAAACCTTAATACCTATCAATTGCCATGTGCACATATTTTAACATATCAAATTCTGTAATATGAGTAACATCCATAGGGCATAAATGATTAGGAAGTAGGCTTCAAGGCTTCACTCCTACGTTAGTCACAGAAAAATATTATGGGCACACCTTATTGTTTGATGATTTGGTGGAGAAGTCTCTCTGGTTAAGCCAAATTGTTTTCTAAACTTGTGTTGATTTGGTGATTAAAGTTCTGAAGCCACAGAGTTTTCTCTGAGACAAACCAACCACTTTGCCAATTAGTCTTTTGTCACCTTCTCTTTAGTCAGTATGCAGGGAAAGGCCTGAAGGGACTTTCAATGTGAGCCACAAAACATGGCTATTTTCTTAGGTGAATAACATTTTGAATTTGCTCAATTAATATTTTAACCTGCTTATTATTTGTTTGTATGCACAGAAATATATCACCTGAGGATCCTTAAAGACATAAACACCTTAAGTGGATCATTTCTTAGGAGCTGCAAGACCATTGCAGCAGCTCATTATTTGGATATTTGAACTGAAGACAGAGTCGGCTGTTCTTCATATTTTTCCATCAATACCATAAGCTGCTCTTTTGTTAGAGGAACCATCAGTAAAAACACATTTTTATGGGACCGTTATTTACTATTTTGGGTAATGTGAAAGGATGCAGTAGAGGTTATGGCAAAGGACACTGATCTAGAAAGAGATCAACTCTCTGAAAATTGAGCAAAGGCAATTGCCCATGAATCACTGTTCAGAAATAACCAACCGATGTGTTGCTGGTTAGAAGGGAAATGTATCTTATTTGAGTCTCAGTCAAAATATCAGTTAGACTCCTTACGGCATTTTTACACCATACAGGATACTGTTTGCAAGTAAGGATTTAACAGTTTTGCTGGGAAGACAGCTTCAGCTTTTCATGGTTTTATACTGTTAACATAACATCTGTTGATGTTGGATTACATTCTGTAACAGAAGAAAAACTCATCTACCCTTTTTTCTTAAGTGTCTGGGTGGATTGGAATCACCATCTCCTTTTAGAATCTTAAAGGTTTTAAGTCAATAATAAATGACCTAAAAAAGGGACATAATATTTTTCAACAACTTCTAAAAAAAATCAAAGACTGTAAACTATACTTTCTAATTTCTATCTTTTTAGGCTTAACTTCTTTAGAATACAACATGAGTCCCAAACAATATTTGAAAATTACTTAAACTTTCTGAGCAGTCTTTTCTACTCCCACATGTGAAGCTCTCATTGGCTGACAAGGCCTCATTTGCATCGTAGCTGCCACCATTCCATGTTGGGTGGGGAGGGGGGTCATCTAACTAGGACAGAAGTTTTGAGGCTTTTCTCAAAAACCTTTTTCTAAATCATATTAAGTACTATCTTTAGATTTTCTGTTTTAACCAATGATTTTTAGGAGTATTTTTATATCCTCTCCTTTGGTAGCCACTATAGAACCATCTGTATAGAATTCTTTTGCTCTTAAGACAAAGCCATAGGCTTTTACTATTTTTTCACTGAGGCTCTGAGGGTTCAAATCACCAATCTTTTAAGACCTTGACTGAGTAGAAGCACTTTTTAATTATATTCAAAGCAATTTAGGTAGCTTTTAAACTACAGGTGAGTCCATTCAAGTATCCTTTGAATCATATCCAAAGCAATGTGAGCACTTCCTTTTGTCACTATTCACACATTCACAATCATATTTCATATATACCAGAGTGGCCACATGGTAACACAGAACATGTGCACATCTCTCATCTCCCCTTTTGCCTAGGCTATGATTAGTTTGTTGAAATGAAAAATCCTTAATTGAAATCTTTGGATTCCTTCTCCATCCACACAAAGGAGAGGCAGCAGATTGAGACTTGGTAAAGAGCACCTGCATGAGTCAGCATTTTAGCCTGAGCTACAGGAATTGTTTGCATCCTTACAAGTGGATACTAGGCATCAAGTAATGTACAAACAAACTTCAAGCAAAGCACCCTGAGAGGCTGGGAAAAGAAGACCACACTCTGAATCCTAAGAGCCTGGGTAAAGAAGCTGAAGCAAGTCCTCTAGGTGTGGGGCTCCACCCTACACACCCCACAAAGGGCAACACATGCCTAGTCCTAGTCTTTAAAGCCCTGCCCACTTCTCACCAAGTTTATAAAGGGAGACTGGAGAGCTCAGGAATTGAGTTCATTTCTCAGATTCTGCAATCATCAGCCCTTGATGTTCCGAAGCCCTACCCTCCATCTGACATTTTCAGTCTGGTTTGGACAACTATCAAGCAAAAGACCAGCTCCTATATTTGAGTACCCACAAGGACCTTAAGATCTCAAGACTGAAAACCTAGTTCAGCAAGATGTTCTCGTTTCCCAAAGCAACTGGGGATCTTGAAGTCTTCCAGGGCTTCCTTGAAGCCTATAAGGAACAGGAAATAACCCCAAGTGATTTCCACCAAGGACCCTGCATTAATTAGCCTGCCAAAGGTCAGATGTTACATAGAGATCTGATAATAACTCCTGAGGGATATCAGCCTTTTAATGGGCACCAGGTGACAGACCTGAGAGGCCAGATAAACCACTATGATCAAATGACATTGTTCAGCCATGGAAGTCAGGAAAATATCCTGAGTGGTGAGTACACCCCCGGTGGTGCCAGACATCAGCCTCCATAGGCAACCAGTATCCCTATATCCCTATATGGATCCTCAGATGAAGGGGACAATTGGTGTCCAGCCTCTAGATGTCAGATGCAAATTCCTGGAGCATGAGGACAATATTCACTGTCAAAGACAACCTGTTCCAGCATCAGGAAACAACTGCCAGGGGGTTGAAGTCCCTTCCTGCTTGGGTCAGATGAAGACCTCTGTAGATGAGAATGGGTGATGGCTTCTGACTTAAACAGACAATGTTGAAGGAAGCCACAGTTCTCAGATGACTTCATCTGCAAACCAAACCCCATATGTTGGCTTCTCCATGAACCCTCCCAGTTCCTTTGTGAGTCAAAGTCAAGCTCTGGAGAGCTGTTTAGTGTCCACTTCAGTCCAGGTACAGCATGCTCAAGAGAAGTCAGACCAGGAGACCCACAGCCACGTGACCCAGGAGGAGCCTCCCCCCTTTGAAGTTCTTCTTCCCATGCCAGGTTTGTGACCAATCTTACATAAGGTCATATCAAGAAACACAGGGGAGAGAAGCCCTTTGTGTGCAATGAGCCTGGATGCCAGTGGAGATTTTTCGGATCAGAAAATCTCTGAAGACACCAAAGAAAACACAGTGGACAGCGGCACTACCCTTGGGACAAGTGCAAAAAAAGTTTTCCACATTGAATTACCTCAAACAGCAGAGGGTCTGTACTCAAGCTGTACCTAGCCAAGGAGACAAAAAATATCTTCTTGAATAAAATTGTATTGTTACCTATCCAAAACCATGTCAACATCAACTGTCTGCTAATGTAGTTGAGATGATAACAAGATAAATGTTGAGAATATGAAACTTAAAAAAAAAGATATCTTTGTACCTTAGCAGCTATAACCAATCCTTGAATTAAAAGCAATCAAAATTTGAACAAATCCAATTTTTTTGATGTTGCTTTTCTTTTCCACAGGTCTTAAAACAGTTTTTGATTGGTTGTATTATTCGTATTTTCTATACATTTGGTGTGGTGGCAGCCACAGTAGCAGCTCTGGAGGCTACAAATTTCTTGGGTTTTGACATTTGTCTATAACTTGCCTTCTGTCCACTGGGCTAGAGCTGACCTGTTGTAATTGATCCATGGATGAATTTCTGTCCTGAATCTCGAGCGTAATCCAGATTCTCTATTTCCTCTTCTGTTGGGACTTTGTACCCTTGCTGACCATGTCCAAAGCAACCGCTAGAAGGCTCTGTGCTTTTCTTCCTCCTTAGACCTTGCTTTCTCTGTAGGAATAACATATACTGAAATGAAATTCCTGTAAGGCAGCCCCAATCAATAATCCCCAAATGTAAGCAGGTCTGATATCTAAACAAATCTTAATGAACTCCTCTATGTCAGCCTTCTTCCAGTGAGGCCTTGGCACAGCCTGCCACACTGAACTAACATTCTCATGAGCTAGCGGTTTCACAATCAAAAGTTCAACACCTGTGTCTCTAACTTTTTTTTAATAATGTCCAAATTATTCTAGAGACCAATTTTGAAATGACTCCCTATGACCCTGCCTGCTCTCTATAACAAATAATCTCATGCAGGCAGGCCTTGTCTCTCTGCTTCCAAATTACTAGGGGTAAGGCTTCTAGAGCAACATTCCCTATCACAGTCTGGGTGAAAATCTCTGTTGATCTATAATGAACATTAGCCCTCCTTAGTTCCTTCCTTGAGCTGCTTAAATGGTATCACTATTTGCATCTTGCTTATGTTTCTCTGAGTATTTCTAGGCTCCTCTATAGGAAATGTCTGAAATCCCTGGGCATCTCTTTCTACCCACTGCTTGTCTAAAATTAGCTTGTATTGTTTGACATGCTGTGGCTCCCCTCCATGAACCAAGGGTGTCTGCACCTTAGGCTGACCCATGCTTTCAACAGACAAAGGAACATTTTTCTGATCTGAGGAAACCTGCAAATTTCTTATGTCCTATGAGAGCAACTCCATTAAATCTTTCAAGCCTGTTGGCTCCTGCTGAAGTTTAACCACTGGGTTTTTACCTCTCTGTATTCCCAGTTTAACATGAAGGAGATTAAGACTCTTCATCCCGATTCTTAGTAACCCTCTCTTCATTCTCATCCCAATCACTATGCCCTGTATATGGTTTTTCATCTAGCTGCTCCTCAGTAGGTATCTGGTCTCTATCACATTGCTAAGCAGTTTAAGCGTAGCTATTTCCCGCTGTCCTGCACATATTCAACGTCTTACTTTTTATGCCCAAGCCCAGGGGCAACTCTGATATAGCTGCGGTGGTGGCTTCTGAAAGAGGGAAGAATCCTTTCCAACTTTTAAACTCTAAAATACTCTGTACTTGCTTTTTGTTGTACTTCACGTTTCCTGGATATTAAAATGTACTAATAAATATACAATCCTCTGACTAATAATTCTCTGTCTCATAAATCTAACTATATACATATTTACTCTTAATGTGAATTCACATCTCTTTATTATCAGGCTATTATTCCTGGTCTTTACCATTTATACCTAACCCTATTAATAAAAACCATTTGGGAATGTGGGCGCCGTTCTCTCCAAACTGCTTCCAGCTGATTGGGAGTGCTGAAATGCCATAGGATTCCTAAGAAACCCCAGAAATCCTGACCGGACATTGTACGTGCCTGCATCGTCCCAGGAGTCTTCAAAGCTGCATCACCTGGCAATTGCTTCACAGTGCCTTTCTTCATCAAACCACGTTAGTCTTGAAGCCCGCACCTTTTCAGTTTCTATGGAAATACAAGCAAAGGTCTTTTTCCAAGTAACCTGTCCTTTTGTTTGAATCTAGTATTCAAAGCATTTTAAAAGTATGTAAGTTGGATTCATTCAACAGGATTTGTAATCAAATATCTGTTAGTAGCTTTTGCTCTTAGCAACTGAACAATTTAAAGTTAACTCAATGGCATACAGTATCCAGACTGTACTTTTTATTCATTTTGTGTACTTTTTATTCATTTTGTATTTTTCTATTTTTAATTTTCATGACAATTCCACTGACTGCTGTTTTCTTTTTGAGACAACACTTCTCTATTTCTAATCCAACTCTCTCAGGAGTTGAGGCACCAATCCTCCCTCATAAACTTTACTTGCTAGTGCCAGGGGAAACCTCTCAGGGTCCTCTTTCCTCCCAGTTCTCAAGGGAGCCTCCACTTGTGATACCTGCCTCAACTAAGACCAAGTATCGGGCAAAAGCCTGGAGATTTACTTAAGAGACAGAAGTCCAGCCCCTTGTGCTATGTGCTTCTTTCCATCCTTATTGGTTTGCTGTTTTCCAGAGAGAGAGAGAGAGAGAGAGAGAGAGAGAGAGAGAGAGAGAGCAGACTTTTAACAGTGAAAAAACTCAGGTCCAACAGCTCATGGAAGAAAAGCTGTTTTCCCAGGTGTAGTGGGGTGACACAGGCGCTGTAAGCTAGGACTAAAAACAGGATGCACCTGTGGGCATCAGCTGACAAGCAACACAGAGACCCCATGGGGGCTGGGACCAAACAAGTTGCCAAAGAATGTGTGGATTTAAAAGGAGACAATGTCCTCAAATGTTCAACACCTGTGTCTAACATTTTGGACAATATCCACATTGGTCTAGGGACAAATACTGAAATAACTCCCTAGGTTCCTGCCTGCTCTCTTTAAGAAATAATCTCCCCCCCCAACAGGCAGGTCTTGTCCATCTGCTTATAAATTCCTAGGGGAAGGCTTCTAGAGCAATATTCCCCATCAGAGTCTGGATGGAAACCACTGTTGACCTATAATGAACATAAGCCCTCCTTAGTTCCTTGAGCTGCTTAAAAATATGGGCGTCTGCATCTTGCTTATGGTTCTCTGAGTATCTCTATGGTTTATATAGGAAATGTCTGAAATCCCTGGGCATCACTTTCTATCCAGAGCTTGTCTAATTTTAGCTTGCAGTGGAGACAGCTGACCTGCTGTTGCTGCCCACCATGAATCCGAGGGTATCTGTACCTTAGATTTGCCCATGCTTGTTGCTTTCACAGACAAAGAACATTCCTCTGATCTGAGGAAACTTACAAATTTCTTATCTCCTCTGAGAGCGATTCCACTAAGTCTTTCAAGCCTCTGAACTCCTGCTGAAGTTTACCACTAGTTTTTTGCCTCTCTATATTCCCAGTTTAAAATCAAGGGATGAAGACTCTCCACCCTGGTACTTAGCAACCATCTCATCATACAAATCCCAACCACACTGCCCAGTATATTGTTTATCTTCTAGCTGCTCTTTAGTAGGTCTGTAGTCACTATTACATTGCTAACCAGTTCAGGGGCAGATAATTCCTGCTGTCCTGCATGTGTTCAAGGTCTCAACTTCATTTTCCCAATCCCTGGGGTAGCTCTGATATAGCTGTGTTTGTGGCTTCTGTGAGAGGGAAGGATCCTTTCAAACTTTTAAACTCTAAAATTTTCTGTTCTTGCAATTGCTTAATAGCTCTTAATACCTAAGTAAATAAACAATCCTCTGACTAATAATTCTCTGTCTCATCTCTCTAACTATATACATTTTTCCTCTCAATGTTAACTCACATCTCTTTGTCATCTGCCTAATATTCCTGATAATTACCATGTATAACCAACCCCATTTAAAGGAAAACACATTTATAAACAATATTAGGGAATGTGGCCCTCTTTCTCTCCAAACTTCTTCCTGCTTATTGGGGGCGCTGAAATACCATAGGGTTCCTAAGAAAACCCAGAAATCCTGATATATTGGTCTGTGACTGCATCATCCCAGGTGTCTTCCATGCTGGATCATCTGCCCAATGCCTCAGGGGGTCTTTCTTCATCAAAACATGCTAGTCTGGAAGAAAACCACAGCTTTTCATTTTCTGTCGAAATACAAGCAAAATGTCTTTTCCCAAGTAACCTGTCCTTACGTTTATATTTAGAAGTCAAAGCATATTTAAAAAATAAGTTGGATTAATTCAGCAGCATTTATAAGCAAATATCATTGATCAACTTTTGCTCTTTCCTTAGCAATTCACAGATTGAAGACAATTTTCCAGATTTTCTGTGTATTTTTAATTTTAATTTTCTAATTTTCTATTATTTTTACTTTTCATAACAATTCCACTAACGGCAGTTTTATTTTTAAGATAGTGCTTCTCTATTTCCAATCCAACACTCTCAGGAGTTAAGGGACAAGTCCACCACATAAAACTTACTTGCTGGGACCAGCATTTTGAAGGGCGATTTCTCAGGATCCACTTTCTTTCCTGTTCTTCGTGGACCTTCCACTTGTGGCATGTGCACCACGACTAAGTCTGAGAATTGGGCCAAAGTCTGGAGGTTTAGTTAAAAGCAGAGATGTCGAGCTAATTGTGCCATGTGTATCTTTCCATCCTTATTCCTCTTCTTCAGAGGTCAGCGGCTTTTATGGGGAGAGAACAGCCTCATATACACTTGCAGCACAGTGGAGAAACCCAGGTGTAAGACCTCATGGAAGAAGAGCTCATGTTTTCCCAGGTGTAGTGGGGCAAGGCCAGGGCTGTAAGCCAGGACCAGAAAACACGATGCACCTGTGGTTATTGGTTGACAAGCAACTTCCAGAGACGTGTGGGTTCTGGGGCCAAACAATAAATACTTTCTAAATTGGAGTTTTCGCCCCCACCCTCAAAATCCTCCTCATGTCTGTTATGTGGTGGAGATCACTGCACAAAACCATAGTAAGTGGGACAGTACCCTGGGGTCTCAACAGCTCTGTTCTTCTGGTTGCCCCTCACTTGGTCCTCATGTGATTCTCAGTGTGCACATCTACAAGGTAGAACTGCAAGCACCTCCTGAATTGTGAATGACATTCTACCTATCACACTTGGATTAGGGTGAATTTCAAACTCCAAAACTACAGAAATCCCCAGAGTGTTACCAAGCCTATTGTTCACATCAAGAAATCCCCCACAACCTACCTATCATACATACACTCCCATGAGGCCTCAACTCACCAGGAAATCGGTAGGTGGATTCACCTTGCTCAGATCCCTCTGGGTTTCATCACAACACCAGGGACCAGGGCTTAAATGGCTTCTGGAAACCTGAAATCTCCACCCACTGTTTGGCTATTTCCTACCAAGTGATCTTCAAATCCATTTCATACACCCAGCCGCTGTGGCCACTCAGAGTTCAGTCACACCCCTAAGAGTCCTTGTTGATTCTATCATAACTATTTTCATTGGTTTGTTGTTGATGCAGAATACCTCCATTAACCTATGCTAAACAGGAATACATTATGTTGACCAGGCAGTCCATAATCTCATAGAGATTACCACGCCATACTCCCCTGAGTTGAAGCAGTAAAGGTGTGGCTAGCATGGACCCAACAATGTTTAATCACTGTTCCAAATGAATAGGAAGGGACAGGATTATGTGTCAAATTGAAACTGAGACTATAGGCCTGGCCCCCCCTTAGTGCTATACTTTAGATGGAATCAGATCTTAAAGTTATGTCCAGTGTTGTAGCCTTATAATTAAATGTCAATTCATTAAATGCTTATAGAAGTTAGGACCATGTGTTGCTGCTACACACCATGTTGTGTCAACAGGCATGTTTGCTCTTGGATGTGGAGAAAGAGTGATCAGAACAGGAAAGCCAGGCTACACTAATTGTTTAGTAGCTCCAAATCATGCCTAGCCTACAGGACACACTGTCTTAAAAGGAAAAATGCATCCATTAATAACAGACAAAACTTCTCAATGAGACTCTAGCTGATGAAAGGAGAAATCGTCATACACTCTTTTATCAAAGGGCATATAAAAATCTGATC
>NW_023277045.1:0-38262 GCF_003668045.3 Cricetulus griseus
TATTAATCAAAGCTATAAAAATACCTGCAGATCAAAGAAAAATATATGTGAGGGAATTGTTCTACATATATTTATTTATTCTACATCTCAACAATTTAAATTCTAAAAACTTATCTTTTACTCTAAAATATATGAAAGGCTAAACTCACATCTTACCAATCAGAATCGAACAGAGCTTTGCATCTTTGCATATTAACATTTTATACAGAAATTAAGTTAGAATATAAAAGTTTTTTTTTTCAATAAACCTGGAACTGCAATTTCTTTTCCACTATTTAAAATCTGTTTCTTCAAAAGGAGAGAACATCACACCCAAAGCACTGGCTTTGCCACAGTGAGAAATTGGAAGCGTTAGTTTTTTCCATTGTGACAATACCCAGATCTGAATTATTTCGTCAAGGAAACAGGTCCCTTGTTTGAAGCCAAAGTAGTTTCCAAGTATCACATAGTAGTTTTCAAAAGAAAAAATCAATACTTACAACAATAGACTATTTGGCTATTCTTTCAGACCTTCAGAATTATATTTATTGACAAATAACCAAGCAGATTTTTTCCAAATGTGTTATGAAATCATCATCAAAAAGAAAGAACAACCTCACTTTTGCTTCTCACAATCAGAACATTGTTTCCTTTTATTTTCTGACTCCCAGTCTGCTATAATGCAAACTTGCAGAAGTTCCCATTCTCATAAATACTTTGAATGTATTAAATTCATGAAAGCCTGTTAATGAACATTGCTGGTCTCATTTACAGTAATATATTCAATGGACATACACCTACCCCGAGCACTGCTTCATAGGAAATTCACAGTTACATTAATAAATTAATCTTAAAGTGAATTTATACTTCGATTGTGAGCAAGCCATGCTTGGTGCCAGCATAATAGTATAAGAAAGAAAAACAATTTCTTCAACTGCTGCTCCTATGACCTTAAATTTTCCTACACTGTATGACGTCAACTTTAGTCCCATATACTAATAATGATCCAATTGACCAGTTATGTCTTTAGGAATAACACATTCACAATACATACAAAAGTACAAACTTACTTGTATGACATTTATGTAGTAAAGAGATGAGAAAAATACAAAACAACAAAAACCCTCATGAATTGCAATATAAGTGCCCAGGGAGAGTTATGTTGATAAATTTAGTTGTACTCATGATTATTCAGGTTTCCCAAGAGATACAACTCAAAGGGAAGGGCTTATTATGGATATTGCCTTTGAGCATGCTCATAGACAGAGCTTGTAGCCATAGGAGTGAGAGCCTAGAATGGCTGGTTACATCCCGTGGTCATTCTGGAAGGCATTGAAGATAAAGCAGAAACCAAAGGGAGACTCTAATTCATGAGGCCTGCCCCCAGTTGCCTCCAGAAGGCATCATCCTTGAAATATTGAGTCTTACAAAGTGTTAGAGAATATATGCCTGTGAAGGACAACACCCATCTTCATGGAATTTTAATACAGTCTAGAAGATATTTTACTAACTGCCTGCACACAGGAATTTTGTTTTCATGTACTTATTATTGTTGGTGATTTAATGTTTAATCTTGACTAACACATTAATACATCAATTTTAATACTATATATTAATATATTACATGTTGTTATATTTGTCTAGTGATTTTGTTGTCACTATGGTAAAACACAATTGCCAAGACAACTTACATAATAAAGCATTTGATTTGTGAATGAGATATCCCAGAGGGTTAGAGCCCACAACCATCACGGAAAGCAGCACGTCCACGGGAGGCAGGCATGTGTCTGGAGCAATAGCTGAGAGCTTAGATATTGATCCACAGACACAAGACATACAGAACTATCTGGGAATGAAGTGGGCTTTTGAAAACTCAAGTCCCACTTTCCAACAAGGCCTCCCTCATAATTCTTCCCAAATAGTTCCCCAACTCTGGACAAAGCATTAAATATATGAACCTAAGTGGGCCATCCTCATTCAAACTACCATTATATCTCCATATTAGTTATTAGTCATGTAAAAGAAAATACCTGATATATATATAATATATATATATATTATATAATATATAATTGTGTGTTGTGGGTGTGTTTGTGTGTGTGTGTGTGTTTGTGTATGTATGTGTTCTAATAAAATTTGTTTAAAAATCTATGTAAATATTGCATACATATACATGTTAATGACAGATACATACAGTTAATGCATTTTATATTAAATAAATATATCATTTTAAAATATATTTCTTAACGCAGGTTCAACTAACAAATTCCTTGATAATGTTAAACTGGTCAGTTAAATTTAAAGTTCTCTGAATTCTGTCATTCAGTAATTTGAAAGCTCTTGAAATTCACAAAAATATCATTTACTTTGGTAATGACCATTGCTGAGGCCTATTATGGACTTGGAGAGAAATCAATAAACTTTCACAGCAGTAGCTCATCGTATTTCATAAAAATTATTATCACCTGGGATATTTCAAGTTAAAGCACTAAACTTCAGCATAAATTTCTATTACTCATTGAAATAGCTTCATATCTAAAGGGAAACATAAATAATTCCATATTCATCTATACAGAAGTATTGGCTGCTAAAAATATGAAACTTTTCTCTATCATCTTATTGCTTTTGTAGAATTCCTTAGAAAGTTGATTCTTGTGCAGTTAATGATGCTTGTTTGTTTTCAAGCTTCTTTCGGATAATACTGTTTTTGTTACACTTAAGACAGTACTCTTGTAAGGATCCTTGAGCATGTGATATATGTCAAAGTGTGGGATAGAAGAGGAGATACCAACATATTTACAGGACACGAGAAAGAGGACTGAGTACAAGTTGTGACAAATCACAAACATGCTGAACCTTGGCACTCTTTGAACAATGTAGCAGGAACTGCATGATTCAAAGACAGGAAGTGTTGGAGTCTGGCTAGGTAGCATGATTCAACTAGACATAAGTAAAGGAAAATGTGTGTGTGTGTGTGTGTGTGTGTGTGTGTGTGTGTGTGTGTGAAAAGAGAGAGAGAGGAGAGAGAGAGAGAGAGAGAGAGAGTTTTGTGTTTTCGGTTTGCGTATTTTTTTTCTTTTAGAAGAAGAGAGAGAGAGATCAAACTGTGTGTAGCAAATCCAAAACTCCAAAATGTGCCAGAGTGACCATGTTGAAAAGTAGCTGCTGACCACAGACAGAATTCCCCATCCCCAGGGATGCACAGCTGTATTCCAAGACCTTTTAGCTGATTAGCATGTTCCCCTACAGATTGTTTAGGATAATTTGCTGTACTGAATTCCAATTAATTATAAAATGAACTGTGTTGAAAAAGTGTCTCTTTGACACACTCAGATTTCTATTAAACCGAATCACTGGGAATGGTCTCCTAACCACACAGATATGCTAAAGAAACCCATACATTCCACTGAGGAAACTTTCTACACAAAAAGGGATCTGTGAAAAGTGGACACTAGCCAGTTTGTGCTTCATACCTATAAGTTCAAAGAAAAGTGGCACCAAAACAGCCTGTTATCAAGAAAGAGTGAAAGTTGCTTCTACAAATATAGACTGCATTTAATCCCAGCACTCGGGAGGCAGAGGCAGGTAGATCTCTGTGAGTTCGAGGCCAGCCTGGTCTCCAGAGCGAGTGCCAGGATAGGCTCTAAAGCGACACAGAGAAACCCTGTTTCTAAAAACCAAAAAAAAAAAAAGACAAATACAGACTGCATTCTCAACCTTAGGCATCAACAACATATTTCATGCTGCTTTTGCTCTAATTGTGGGCTTTTTTCATAGCAATGACAGCTAAATAAATATAAAGCTACTGTGTCTATCACATTAGAAGATAACGACGTGAGTTATCCAAGTAAGGCACTACTCACAATACAATCTGTAAATCCCAAATTATTGTCCAAGAATAAGGAAACTCTGAAAGGCACAATGGAAGGGCATGATAGAATCCATTACTATTATCTGCTTTGTCATCCTTAAAGTCCAGCTGTGAGTTGAGAACAGATAGTTCATGATCCTGGAAGTTTTGGGATGGATTTAGATGTGCATCAGAATACAAACAAGATAGACACTCTGTACAGTTTTTGTGTGCAATATCAAGTTCTTATAATCACACATATTTTTTTCTCTAGCTCTGCTATCCTGTTTCACAGAGGTGCCCTGTTTGTCTCTTTTTCTTTAATTCCTAAAAAAAGTTCATAGTGTGAGTAAATAGTACATGAGCTGTCACAGCTTATCAGCAGGGAACAATTTACACATCATTTCCAGCTTCATTTTCCCTCACCTCACACTTGTTCTTTGATACCTTGACTTGAAAAAGCAAAGCAAGGTTTGCTGTAGAGCAATCAGACCAAGTATAAAATACCACACATGCTTCATGAAGAGAAAAAAGCAGCTTCAGTAAACTAAAGATACAATCTATTGAAGAATGAAGAACTGAACCTTCACGCTATTTTTTTCAAGTTTCATGGAACTTTTGATAAAGTATCTTGAAGTTAATTTGGCCCTAAGAGTTCACTATATGAATACCGTTAAAAACAAATATTAAACAATGCCTCTGTAGCCTACATATTATATTTATTAGCAAAGAGATGATTGGCTTATTTTTAGAATCAGAACCCATGAATGAGAGAAGTTTCAGCCATGATCAGCTCATTGCACACGGGGAACCAAACAAATTTATCTCTATTTGCATGATGCAAATCAGTATTCAAAAGAACTCTTTCATCTTCTGTGAGTTACTAGTAAAGGCATTTTTGCTATGTTTCGAATGTATTTAAGATCACGTTACAATTTTAAAAAATTATGTTACTATCAAATAGAGGATTCACACATTTTACATATGCATGCAATACACTTAGTGGAACGGCAGGTACTTGAAGAATATCAAGGGGTTGGGTAGAGAGGTTTGGGAGGGAGGAGAGGGAAGGGAGAAATGTTACAACTGTATTATAATCCCCAAAACTTACAAAACATTTTGCTACCTATAAAAGAAAAATCTCAAATTTGTTCTGGATTTTTGAAAACCAAATGATACAGTGTTTCTAGTACTGCCTTTTTCAGCAAAATAAAAAAAATCATTAAATTTATTAACTTGTTTTAAGACTTACTTCAAACCGATGTTATTCTAAGATAATAATTATCACTAGATTATTAAAATCATCCATTTGCCATTAAATGTTGCCTCAAATTCACTTCACCAGTAGGTTTATAAAAATGGTTGCCCATATGGTTCCTGTCCTGGTGGACAAAACTAATAACGTGATTAAATTTGTGTATTTCTATTGCTTCCTTTCCCTTCTCTGTCTCACCACTGTGGCTACCTGGACAGGAGAGGGGCTCTGGAAAAGAGGCAAACGGGATACAAGCATCGTAGAGAGAGGACAAAGGCATTGTGAATGTGTAGCATCTTGCGGGTTCTCTAATTCAGGGATCGTGCTCACTTGTTGGAATGCAGCCAACTGGAAGAGATATTGCTCTTAGGAGTTTAATCCCTGACATCTAGATCATGGGTAAGCACATAATTATAGGTTCTTCCTCTTGGAGAAAAGGAAGGAAGCTGCTCAGCCAGATGGACGTCAACAATGCCGGAACTGCCATTGAATAGAAGCTCACCTTAAGTGGAAGGAAAATGTATTTGTTGCTAGGCTACTGATAGGGTTTGCCCTTCCTCTGCTTCATGGGCTGTCACTAGGTCAAGGCGCAATCCATGACGCCAAAGCTGCCTTTCTTTGCTAATTGAATGGTTTCATAGGAAGTGGCTAAAATTTTCCTCCAAATTAGCTGTTACCTTTAACTATTCTCTGACTTTCTCAGCTAGGGTTGAAGAATGTGGATACAGGGACATTCTCTGTTGTGCACAGAGCTTGGGAAATGGAAGAGATTGAAAATTTGCTAGAATAGTCAAATCAGTAAAAATGAAAAATGCATCTGTTTAGTAAAATTTCACAAAATGAGAGTTTTTCAATGTTAAAAATGGCCTATGATAAAAAGAGATGTTGAACACTTCAAACACTCTCCTCTACTCTGCTTCTGTGTGTCTGTAAATGTATTACTAATGACAAAATATTGTGAATATTTCTTCTCATGGAGTTGGAATAAGGAGACAATCTCTGAAATTGATGGCGACAATCTACATGGACAACATGCATATTGCATTGTGGTAAAGTACAGTGAATATGGTTTCCATCTACCTAAATCATCAAATGTTCAATTAAAATTAACAGCTACTGCTGTCAGACTTATAGATCTGACCCCCTATAGTCAACTCTATTTCATATTTGGACCTCTGGGTTACTAACTTACTGTTCAATGAAGAATTTCAAGATAAAAAATGTAGTATGTTTCTAGCACAATTGAAAAAAACCAAGTGATAAGACTTTCTGATTTTTTGAGAACTTGGGGCATGTATGGTTGTGAACTAGGCATACAGTGGAACAATGGTAATTATAGTGACTCCAAGACTGAAACTACTAAGATCAGGACTCCCAAACAGATGTTATTGATGAAGTAGGCTTTGGAAAAAGGTCATTATTTGAGTACAGTGTGCTGTGGGGTTATTAGAAGATGACTAGAGTTAGATTTTCCAACTATATGTGTGAGAATCTGCCATTTGAAAACTATTCATTGTTTTCCTCTTGAACTGTAGTAATTGTTATCTTGCACTCAAATGACTACCTAAAGAGTTAGAAAATATTTTCACCAACTTCTGAAAATAGATGACAAGAGCTGAGCCTTGTACTATTGTAATTGTGGTGAGCCCATGTCCCTATGTATTATTCAATATATCATACTATATAGTTATATATAATACTGTATATTTCAACTATGACAATGCCTGGATTTTCAAGTTAGTTTAAACCTCAAACAGTCATATGTGTGTGATATAATGGATTAATTTACTTTCTTGTTTAGAGGTAACATGTCCTGTGAACATGGGAAGAATAGTTTTGCTGTAGACAGATAAAAGGTGAAACTGGTTCACCTCTCCACCTTTCTCTCTCTCTTCTCTCTCTCTCTCTCTCTCTCTCTCTCTCTCTCTCTCTCTCTGTGTGTGTGTGTGTGTGTGTGTGTCCCCATAAGGGAGGTGTAGATGGAGTAGAGAGGACGAATGGTTTATTGTCTTCACCAATGCATGATTTAAAGTCAGGTGCCTCTTTTAAGCAAAGGTGGTTGTGATTTTCAATTATCCTAACCTACTCATTCTACCATCATGGAATAATTTGTCTATATAAGAGTAAGGCAGAAATATACATTATCAGTACATTTTAGGTGACTTATTTTTCCTCATGTACTTTTCCTCTAGGGAAATTACAATGAAGGTTACTTCTGGCTCTCCTCATCACTATCTTTCTTACTTGCATAGCTAAGTGATAGGAAATCAATAATAAACAGAAAGGGACAGAGTGCCAAGACTGGGCTACAAGTTAGATAAATGGCCTTTCTGAAGTAGCAGTGTGTGAACGTTGAAGCATGAATGAAAGAAAAGATCCTATCATTTAGATGACTCGGATAAAATGATGCTATTATCATTCAGGAAGGAGACAGAAATCCAGCTAGTGTATCAGAAGTAGGAGACGATGGCTGGAAATGATATCATGCCAGTAGGCAGGTGCTAGAGCACAAGGAGCTTGTGAATGAACAGAAGTGATTGACATGTTTATCTTAACATTTTGGTAGGTTAATTTAGGTATGCATTTCTGGAAAAAAATATCAGCCTATTTGTTTTTTAGAGGAATCCCAGATATTTTGTGAAGAACGACTTCCAGCTGATTTGAATGTCAACATGACTCGGTCTTGGTGGCTGATGTTTGGACAGATATTCTTCTGTACCACCTGTAAGTCTGTCTTTTGATGATCAACACTGGAAATAAAGAGCAGATTGTCCTGTTTAATTAGAATGGAACAGAGTCAATCAGTACAAGACAAATTAATAGCAGATACTTGGAGTAAAAAGTTCCTCCTCAGATTACTTCCTCTGAGATACTGGTCTTTCTCTGCTCCAGCCTTAGTTTCAAACATTGGTTTGTGACTGGGGCCTGATGGCTTTCAGACTAGTCATAAAAACCATTCACTGCCCTCGTTTTTAGAACGTTGGGCTCAGGTTTGAAGTAAACCATACACTCTTCCTTGTCTCTACAGTGAGCAATGCAAACCTTGAGTTAACCCACTTCTATACCAGAAGAGCTAATTCAACATATAGCGTCTCTTTGTGATCTGTATCTGTTTACCATATCATATCTGTGTATGTAGCCACCCCCTTATCTATGTATTATTCTTCATCACCATCATCTAACTGTTCTATTATTTCTGTTTTTTAGAACTTAAGGATTACAGGAATGCTGAAGAAAAAATGAATTTTATTATTCCTTTGTTTTTTGTTCTCATTTTGGATTGGATGATATTCTGCAAGAATAAATTTTAGCTTCATTATGAATGTAAAAATTATTAAATGCCAAAAAGAAATTATTTAAGGGTCATTGAAGCTAACAAATGAATAAAATAAATTATATG
Source organism: Cricetulus griseus (assembly GCF_003668045.3). Taxonomy (NCBI): domain Eukaryota; kingdom Metazoa; phylum Chordata; class Mammalia; order Rodentia; family Cricetidae; genus Cricetulus; species Cricetulus griseus. The sequence continues at coordinate 8,485 of NW_023277045.1, forward strand.
TGCATATATGCGCACACATATACTATTAAGATACACATGAATAGCTATACTATTAAAATACCCAAACATTATATTTTCCATCGTTTTCCTTTACCAATGTACCTTTTAACCAATATTTCTAAGTATCTGAATTATATTAAATTGAATTGATTATCATTATGAATGTCAAGTCTTAAATATCACAACTTATAGAGTGACAGAGTAGATAGAAAAAGAGTAAATAAAGAAACAGAAATGGCTGGGATGTAAGACCATTGAGGATTCTAAAAGACTGAAAATTTAACAGCTGTCTAGGGAGGGGTAAAATAAGCCAGTATCAAGATTTAAATTTTAGATTTTTGTCATTGGATTATATTTTATTCATTTAAATATTTGTTTATTATATATATGTGTGTGAGCGTGTGTGTGTGTGTGTGTGTGTGTGTGTGTGTGTGTGTCTGTATGTTTGTGAGTGTGTGTGTGTCTGTGTGTTTGTGAGTGTGTGTGTGTGTGTGTGTGTGTCTGTGTGTTTGTGAGTGTGTGTGTGTGTGTGTGTGTGAACAAATCATATAGTAATTATTACAAATTCCTGGATAAGGATATTGGTCACCAAATCTGTGGTGATAGCCGAGAAGGTATTTAGAACTGTGAAAATCTGTGACATTTTGAAGATAATTTAAATGGGACATGATGATCTTTGGACATGTGGAGTCAGAAAATATTTGCATAGAATTTTATGCCTTTAGTACCCCTTTGTACAGCAGGTTTTCACTGAAATAGAATAGAATGAGGGCATAGGTCACATGATGAGGGAAGTGAAGTGTTACCTTACATTTAGGTCACAATGTCAGAGTTAAAATAATGTCATACACAATGAATACTCCATAAGACAGACAACTGTTGGAGTTTGTTAGGGCATGTACATGAACTGCGGCTCTTTTAAGCCACAGTATAGTATGTGACGAGTAGATGAGAAATAAAATTTGGACTAGTTAGATCTGCTGTGGCGTGCCATCACATTAAGCTTTGAAAAGGGATGAGCATATTACAAAGGAGTCTGGGAAAGCACAGCAATAGAGATCAATGAAAAGCCAGGCGATTGAAATTTCCTGGAAGTCAGATACAAACATATTTTAGAGAGGAAAGATGTGGAAACTGCTAATAAACACTGTTGGGAAGTGGGGAACATAAGTTCATTGTGGCACAATGGGAATTTGTGAAAATGTTGATATCAGCATTTTCAGTGGGACAGTGAGGATGAAAACCCTGATGACACTTCAAGCAAAACTGCAGCCAGAAAAACATGCTTATTTGAAGATTTTACTATGGGGATGAGAATGAGGTAGTAGGTGGAGGGAGATGAGGAGACAAAGGAATTTTTGTGTTTGTTGTGAATGTAGTTTGTTCCTTACTTGTGTGTTTGTTTATTCTCATTGAATAGTATGGGCAACTCGTGTGCTGTAGAATCATTTATGCAAGAAAAGTTCAGATTAGGGGAAAGCGAAATTAATTTATTGGAGAAATAAACATCCTGATTGCATGACAGGATCTCAGATGCAAGAAAACAGGCCAGGAGGGATGCTGACCCAAGAGAGGACAGCAGCATTCCTTCATTTTAAAAGACAATAAATGGAGGAATAAAATTACAAAAGTATTCAAAGTTGGCAACCATATTTGCATGTTTTTGAAAAGAAAATAAAGGCTTTTCAGCTGAGAAAATGATTAAAAGACAGAATAATGGGGACATAATAGACAAGCAGAGAAGTCTGTGGGTTCTCAATAGCTTAGCTGTATTATGTGTTGCCTGGCCCTGAGGCCCAGTTTTATCTTGGTCTATGTCAAACGGCTCTGATTTTCACACTGACTTCCCTTTTGTTATTACGCTATAAATATGTCTGCTGCTTGCTGTTGAGAATTGGTTCAAGTAAAACTCTATGTTTTCACTCTATAGATTAGATTCTTGGAAGATTCTGTTCTTCTCTCTCTATTAGACCTTAAGATAAGAATTGTAGCTTGACAATTTTAGTGATGGTACAGCTAAATGTATGTGTAGCTTTCTGTTTCTTTAGACTGGTTGCTTGGTGGTATTTCTGACAGCATGGTTAACACTGATTTACTTTATTGTATGAATATTAAAATCATATGAGTTGATGACAAAACATTAGCCAACTTCCCTTCCTGATTTTGTTTTTATTTCACTTGACTTGTCTTCATTAAAAATGCATATTGACCTAATCATAGAAAGATGACTAGCAAGGAAATCAATGACAATTCAGCAAGCCTCTAGTGATCCTAATAATCTACTTTTCTTTTTAATCACACCAGTGAAATTTTCTTGGCCTGGATTCTAGGAGAAGTGAGCAAAATTTTGGCCACTGTATTTGTCAGAATAATGAATTTTTTTAAATCATTTAGTTCATTGGAAAAGCCCCATTCTGCATTAACAATGCCTAGTGAATACATATGAAGAAACTTGTGGTAGACACACTGTATTAGTCAGAGTTCTGTAGATTGACACAACAGATAAGAGACATAAATATGCAAAAGACAGTTTATTATGGGAATTGGTCCATGGATTTATGATTAAGAAGCTCCATGAGCTGCTATCTGCAATCTGTAGAACCAAGAAAATTGCTGTGAACATGGCATGTTCTAGTAATAGCTTTTATCCAGAAAAAAATGTTTTCTACTTTCAAATTTGTTTCAATATTTTCATCAATCCTTTGAGGATTTTATACAGTGTATTTTGATCATTATAATTAACTTGCAATCCTCCCTCTAATTCCTACCAGATCTACTCTTTCCCCTCTGCTCCCCATACCCATGTCCTTTGTTTTAACCCATCATTTTGAATTTGTTCTACCTATTTACTTCTAGGTGTACTTCCATCCATTGCATCATGGCCCTCCTACCATTAACTTTAAAAATTCTTCTTCCCTCTGGATCCATCAATTGCTCATAGCTCCTCTGTTAGGGCTGGGGGCTCAAGAATGCCTCCCCAGACACACTAATGTGTCAACTAAATTAATCTTGTGCAGGAAACTTCAGATCCCACGAGCTCATGAGTGCAGTGGTCCTGTCACATCCTAAAGACATTTCACTATAGTTCTCCCTGACCTCTGGCTTTTGCAGTCTTCCAGTCTTCTTTGGCCTGATGAGCCAAAAGACTTTGGAGGTACTGAGCTGATATGGATGACAATAGGCTGCTGATAATTTCACTGACACAGACACTTCTCTAATGAATTCTGAGAGCTACAGTAACCTATAGTAAGGGAGACATGAATTTATATAGCAGTATGATACCATGTCCATTGAGCTGAATAAGAATGATAGTTTCATCCTTGTGCATGAAATCTCCCTAAGCATGGCTTCTTGCCCCGATTCACACCACTGGGCATGTGCTTCTTTCTGTGAAGCAGGTCTTAAATCCAGCAAGAAACTTACCAGTAACCTCCATAATGTTCATGGCACTGTTGTATACATGGGCTTGTTTTACCAAAACAGATCCTAATTATATATTATATATAATATATGATAGTATATATATAGTATATATATATATATACTTGCCATAACACATACTGTCTATGGAAAAGAATCTCAGACCCACATAATCATCCATACATTTACAGTCACCTTATTTTTGATAGAGATGCCAAAAACCTGTTTCTGATAACCTGGCATGCTTTAGTCACAGAACAAGAAGAACCACACTGGCATGTAACTGGAAGTTAATATATTTTACATATCTTAAGGATCACCCCACACATATATACAGACATACTCACACACTTGTAATTTCACCACAGATTTTAATTCACCCCAGATTTGAAAAGTGTGATGCAGTTTTGCCATGTAAATAAACATTGATTTCTGACTACAGAAACATGAAATATATTTGAGGATAATGCCTGGTTCACTGTGCACATTGTCTCCCATCAGTACTGGAAATACCAATAATAGTGCTACCTCCACACTGTAGTCACATGATATGCCATATCCATTTCTGAAAATGTTATAAGTATAATTTCGTCAGTAGATGGACATCTGGTTTTCAGACCTCCACATATGATATTGATATGTACATTTTTAATGGATGCACCAAATCAAATGCTTTTTCTCTTTTATATCTAAGAAGCAGTAATAGAAACAAATGAAAAAGTATTTTCTCAGATACAGTGCAGGCTTCTCTCTTTCCTCTTGACAGATACTTGTTCTTCTCAAAGGTCATCTGACATTATAAGGATTTCTTACTTAGCACTTGAGAATAGAATGAGTGTTACCAGGGTGAGGTGTATAATAACTAATCTCATACTTCATTATGAAACACGTTTTTAATGTTTTTATTGCCATAACTTTATGAAAGTTCCATTTCGGAATCCTCTTCTGTGAACTGGATGTGCTTTTCCAGTGCCAGGAATGACAAAGGTTAAATTCAAGCTCCCAGCTGTTTCCCACATGCTGGCCTTGCAAAGGAATGTATCCAGCTTCCTTCCTCTGTTGGTACCTCCCCTGTGTTCTTATCTCTCTTCCCCCTACCCCTCCCTTAGAATGACAACCCTGACTGGGTCTCAGGGACTTGAGGCCGGTTGATAAGAGGCAGGATGTGCAATGGTTCCTCTCAAAGTAAGCTCTATTGAAAACGTGCATCCCTCCCATAGACCCCAAGGGCACACAGAACCATTGTGATTCTTCATTTGGTGAGCATAGTGAGAAGATATCAACCAACTTTTAAAAGAATAAGAAATTTTCCAAGCATGGTCACATTTATGACAAGGGAGGGTGGGTGAGAAGAATAATAGTTTGCCTAAAATAAAAAATGTTCATGGAAGAATTCTAGAACCTGTGACTCCTTTATCGTCCATGACAAAAATGGACTTTGCAGATGTAATATAAGCCTGTGCTGTACCTTAAAATTCAAAAATTATTTAAATTAAGCCAAGTATATCACATGGCTTTAAGAAGAAAAGAATTTACTCTGGCTAAGGCCAGTGGATTTCAATCTAAGCCTTCCAAATGTGACAAAGAGGCAACCTCAACAAGCCTTCATTTGCTCAAAGTTTCAGGTGGCCACAATACACATTGAGAAGAGTACTCTGGGAAGTGTGTCCAGTTTTTTGCTCACAGGATGAAGAGTTGTGAACTTTACATCTAAACCACAAAGAAGGGCATCTGTACAAAAGTATGAATTTCTTCCCACTGCCTCAAGTAAGGCACAGCCCACTCCTGACACCTAGATTTTAGTCTAGACTTCTGACCTTCATTCTGTGTTAATGTTAGAAATGAACCAGTAATCCAATGAGGGCAGAGAGTTGAATGTTGTTCCACACAAGTACAGACATCTGTTTAGCACTTCAACTTAAGGAACCACGATTTACAATGCATTCAAGTATCTGAGTTTTGAGCCTACAAAACAGAACAAACTAGGTCCCCTTAAATTCCAAACTAAATCATACAATCAACAAATGCATCAATTTACCACTCATCAATTTTTTTTGTGAATGGCAGAAAACATATATGAGAATAGCTCCTTAAGAATTCATTGTAAAAAAAATTATATAATTACATAATTTCACAACCAACTACATAGAAATGCTTTCTTATCTTCCTACATTGACCACTTTTTTTAACAATACATTTGTTAAATATCCCCAATAATCAAGTGATGCATGATTTTATTATCTCATAGTATATATATATATATATATTCATATATATATATATATATAATATATTTTCAGCATTTTACATTCTTCCCACTCTTATTTCTCTTCACTTATAGACCTGTCGCTAAATGGCAAGGTTATCTATTCAGTAAAAGAAAACAGCAATACAGAGCATATTTCTTTTTCATTTTTATTTAATATAGAAACAATCTTATTTTACATACCAATCCGGGTCCCTCTCCCTCCCATCATCCCATGCCCCCCCCCGACCCCCATCCCATTCCCCATCCACTAGTCAGGGAAGGTGAGCCCTTCCAAGGGGATCATCAAAGTCTGTCACATCATTTAGGGCCGGGCCCAGGCCTTCCCCTGTGTGTCTAGGCTGAGAGAGTATTCCTCCTCCATGGGGAAATGGCCTCCCAAAGTCCATTTGTGCACTAGGGATAGATCCTGGTTCCACTGTCTTATCTCTTGTTAAGTTAAAAGTTTATTTTTTCAGATTTCTTTAAAAGCGAATATCTGTGTGTAAAAGAAAACATGCAACGTTTTTCTTTCTGGATCTGGATTACTTGACTCAGAATAATTTTTCTAGCTCCAACCATTTATAGGCAAATATCAAAATTTCATTTTGCTTTATATAAGTATATTTCATTTTGAATACCCCCAGAAGTCAGGTAGCTATTAAGGACCATGGGAAAGGAAGGTATCTTCCCAGGTATGGCAACTAATATATATAGTGTTATTAAAAAAGTGAGGGGAGATTGGACAAGAGGGTTAAAGCCTTTAGGAACAGAATTAGAACAAGAGGATTACGAGTGTAAGGGCAAGAGGGCAAGGTAAGGAGTGACTATGGGGATGGATGACTAAAAGTAAAGGCCTTTTGAAAAGCAGTACTACTCAGCAGAAAAAAAAAAAAGCAATGGAATCTTGAAATTCGCATACAAATGGATTGAAATAGAAGAAACCATTCTCAGTGAGGGAACCCAAACACAAAAAGATAAACATGGTATGTACTCACATTTTTGATTGTTAGACATAGAGCAAAGGATCACTAGCCTACATTCCACACTGCCAGAGTAACTGGGAAACAAGGAATACCCCAAGAGAAGATTGCATAGTCCCTCTATGCGGCGTCCACCCTTGACCAGCAAGAAAGACGCCACACCGAGGAATCTTCTTCAAACACAGTTTAATCGGGAACCTCTTTGCTTTTGTACAATGTATAATGGAGGCGGCGGCGGTGGCAGCGGCCCCGGGCCGAGGGAGACGGGGCCTGATATAGTCTACATCTACCAATCACCTAACCCTACGTGGCGCGTCAGGATAGGTTGTCTCCAAGCAGAATTAAGAGGATACATGACCTTTACCATATTTGGAGTTGTTTACTACAGAGAGCGCTCGCCGTCGGGCTGGCGGAGGGCAGAAACCGGCGACATCTTTTGGGTGCGGTTTTCTGCAGCTCCCTACAGTTCCCCCTTTTTGTTTTAATATTATAGGAGTAGCAGTATCTATCTGTTGTCAGATTTCAGTCATCTCTGTCTTAGGTTCAACCCCAGTGTCCCTATCTTACCCGTCAAAGAGTCACTGTGTCGCCCTCACAGGCTCATGTCTTAGGTTGAAGGGAACACATGTATGCTTATTCGCTCAGCATGAGGGTAGGTGCCCGTCATTGAGCATGACTGATTCAGATACGCATCACTCACTCAGCAAGGGCGAGACAGACATCTATTTGTCTGTCAGCATGGATAACCATGCTTGAGGGGACTGTCCTGCTTCCACAGCAGCAAAGGCCTGTACCAACATAGCAGCTTGGGATTTTTGTGACTTCCTGATCCTGCATAGGCACCACAAGCAAACAAAAATGGCTAACAGCATCATGGAAAACATAACCCCTACTCCAGCCCATTCCTTAACTAAACTAAAGGCTTGTGCAATCATGGTATTACTTCTCTGCTGTGTGACCCTCATCCTGCAGATACACCATAAGGCTATGAAACTAACTAGGATAAGCATTCCTCCCAGGGCACCCATTCCTGCCCACTCTTTCAGATGATTCATGGCTTGAGTGATCCACGCAGACAGTCCTTCCGCAACCGAGATGTCGACCCTGGTGGAATTCACATGCACTATGGAGAGTCTCAGCTCCTGCATCAGCTTTTCAAAATCCCCAGACCAGTTGCCTAGAAGATACTATGAAGGTTGTTTAGACATGTTTGCTGCTAAGGAATAATTCTGATAGGAAACAGCTGTTACACACAAACCAGGCATTCTCCATTCACATCCCAACTGTGCCAGTTACCATAAAGTATCCAATTGTTCCTGCAATAGATCAATGTGTTGATTCAAAAACATAATGCCACCTTTCAATTGAGCATTAAGGGTAGATTGGATATCCAATGCAATCTCCATATGCTAAGTGCAGCAATTTCAACTCCTTACTAGTTAAGAGAATGTCATCCATATAGTGGACACATCTCACAGCAGGGTATTTCTCTCTAATAGGAGCAATAGCATGACACACAAAAAGCTGACACATAGTGGGGCTATTGACCATACCCTGGGGTAAAACCACCCACTCATATAATGGTATGGAGAATAGAAGGTAAAGTAAAAGCAAACCTAACACTATCCTGCACACATCACAAATCAGGTTCTTCATGATTGGGTAGGGCTGACAGCAATGGTAAACCACGCTGCACAGGCCCCATGACTTGCATCTATTTATTTCCTTCAGCTGTTCTAACGTCTCCTGCCCCTCTTCTACAGCCTTGCGGCATCTTTGATCCTCTAGACAGCTGCGAACCATTTTCCAAATAGGCCTCGTCCCTGGCTTCAGCGTTCCCTGTGCCCAGGCAAAATCTAGATCTTTTCCAAGCTTATCCCAACTATCCACAGTGAGGTTGCCCGAAGACCACGTTCTACAGGGCCCATAATTTGCATCTGCTGATTAATAGCTCTAAGATCGTGAAGCAATCTCCATTTACCAGATTTTTTCTTAATGACAAAAATAGGAGTATTCCATGGAGATACAGAGGCTTTTATATGCCCCAGATCCAGCTGCTCCTGCACTAGAGTCTTAGCAGCTTCCAGTTTTTCAGAGGAAAGTGGCCACTGAGGAACCCATACCGGCTCCTCTGTTTTCCAGGTAATAGGAATACCTCCCTCAGTGGCCCCTAGGAAAAACCCAGACCTAGATTCTTTGGTCTTGGTTGTGGGATAATAGGACTGGCACGACCCTACAGATGTTTCCCGAGGCCTCGGCCTGGGACGTATCCCATTCGTTTCATGATACCTTGAGATGTTTCTGAGTATTCATTTGTGAGTTTAAAACCCATATCCTTTAACAAATCTCTTCCCCATAATGAAATTGGTAAGTCTAACACATAAGGTTGCATGGTCCCTGAATGCCCTTCCTGATCTTTCCAAGGCAATTGTCTAGCACTCATATCAGGAGCCTTAGCATAGCCTAAATCTTGTAAACTTTGAGAAGAAACCTGTATAGGCCAGCCAGAGGGCCAATCTTTAGTGGCTATGATGCTCTTATCAGCTCCAGAATCTAGTAAGCCTAAGATTTTCTTACCATTCACTATTAACTCAAGGGTTGGACGTTGATCAAGATCTAAAGCTAGGAAAGTTAAGTTTGATCCAGTGGAACCAAAGTTTCCCTCTCCTCTCTCTCTGGCTTGTGCTGGAAACTTGTCATGCAAGCTTGGCAAAAGCAGTAACTGTGCTATCCTGTCTCCAGGAGAAATGGCTGTAATCCCTCTAGGAGATTCTACCATGATCTTTACTACACCCATGTAATCAGGATCTATAACTCCAGGATGTACTCGTAAACCTTTCAATGCTGCAGATGATCTTCCTATAAGCAAACCTACTGTGCCAGGCTCAAGGGGTCCCTTAAAATCGGTGTCAACAAGCTGGACCCCCATTCTGGGAGTTAATACGAGTCTGGTGGTGGAGCGTAAGTCCAGCCCCGCGGAGCCTGTAGTGGCTCTCCTCGGTCCCTCGGATGACGAAGAGAGGGCCAGGTTTCGGGACTCTGCTCCTGGTTCTGATCCTCCATGGCCCCATATATTTGTGGGCCCTGGGGTCGTGGGCCCCGTCGTCCGTTTTTTGAACGGGCTCCTCCATACCCCTGAACAAGAGGCTGTCCACTGATGTCTTTTACTGATCTACAATCCTTAGCCCAATGATTTCCTTTTCTACATCTAGGACATAAGCCAGGTTGCTTAGGGCGCGGAGCAAAGTTATTGACTTTAGTGTTTCCTCCCTCGGGGCATTGCTTTTTCAAATGCCCTTGCTTGCCGCATTTAAAGCAAGCTCCTGAACCTCCACCTTTCTTAGTTAATTGCATCACAGCAGCTGCTAGTCCAGCATTAGTCAGCGGACCCCCTAACTCCCTACAGACTTTCATCCAGACTTCAAGGCCTTTACCCTTATATGGAGTTATTGCAGCTCTACACTCTTTTGTACACTGTTCATAAATCAGCTGTTTGATCAAAGGCATAGCAGCATCTGGATCCCCAAACACTCTTCCTGCAGCTTCTACCATTCTTGCCACAAAGTCTGAAAAGGGTTCCATAGGACCCTGTAATATCTTTGTAAGATTTCCACTGACCTCACCTTTGTTAGGCAGAGACCTCCAAGCCCTAATGGCTATTTGATTAATCTGATCATACACTTGAGGAGGATATCCTGTTTGTTGCTGTGCAAAACGTCCTTGACCAAGAAGCATGTCCACATCCCAATATTGATCACCAGCTGCACGATTAATCGCACCTTGATCATTGGCAAACTCAATTTGAAAAGCTCTCCAATCTAAATATTGTCCTGGTGATAAGCAAGCTCTTACCAAATTTGTCCAATCACTGGGTGTCATACAGTAGTGACCGAGCGCCTCTACCTGAGCAATTGTAAAAGCTGCCGTCACCCCATAGGTGCGTACCGATTCTGCCAGAGCTTTGACTATTTTAAAGTCAATTGGTTCATGATATCTCTGTTGGTTACCGTCTGTAAAAACTGGATAAGCCAGTGGTCGAGTAACCCGAAACTCAGTGCGAACCGTACGCCACACTTCCGGACAGAAGGTGGAGCAACCAGGACCTCCTACTTCCTCTTTCGAGCAGTAGGGGGGAGGAGCGATAGGGCGGTGCCCTTGCTTTACAGTCGCCATTTTAGGACGCTGTTTTTCTGATACTTTTAATGAATGTTTTTCCATGAGCTCAATAATCTCTTCCTCCTCTTCCTCCATGATGTCCTCATCCTCACATATATCCTCCTCTGATTCTGAATCCTCTCCTGGTTCTTTTAATTCCTTCCTCAACCTTCCTAGAGAAGGATAGACTCGCTTCTTATCCCTTTTCTGTTTCTCCTTTGATTTCTCACTGCAAGTCGGATAACACCACCAGAAAATAAAAGCCCACACTGCGATGTTAAAAGGCAGCCAAATCACCACTATAATAGCGGGGTCCATTAACTTACTCTCACTCTGCAAATTAAAGCAGAAGCGAGGTTTTTTACTTTCGGTTCGCTTTTGTCGCGAACAGTGTTGCTCCTTTCCGGAGACTTTACCGCCTCTTTCCCGAGGGCTTTGTTGCTCCTTTACCGGAGACTTTATCGCCTCTTTCCTGAGGGCTTTGGTGCTCCTTTACCGGAGACTTTATCGCCTCTTTCCCGAGGACCTTGGTGCTCCTTTACCGGAGACCTATCTCCGCATTCACCGCGGACTTTACAGTTCCACTTACCTTGGGAACTTACCCCCGACTGTGAGAAGTTCTGAGAAGTTCTGACTCCCCGTACGTACGGGCCACCACTCGTGGCGGTGGCGGCGTCCCCGTACGGGCCACCACTTGCGGCGTCCACCCTTGACCAGCAAGAAAGACGCCACACCGAGGAATCTTCTTCAAACACAGTTTAATCGGGAACCTCTTTGCTTTGTACAATGTATAATGGAGGCGGCGGCCCCGGGCCGAGGGAGACGGGGCCTGATATAGTCTACATCTACCAATCACCTAACCCTACGTGGCGCGCCAGGATAGGTTGTCTCCAAGCAGAATTAAGAGGATACATGACCTTTACCATATTTGGAGTTGTTTACTACAGAGAGCGCTCGCCGTCGGGCTGGCGGAGGGCAGAAACCGGCGTCATCTTTTGGGTATGGTTTTCTGCAGCTCCCTACACCTCTAAGAAGGGGATGTGGACAAGAACCCCTGACCAAATTGGAACCCAGGGGGCAGGGAGAGGAAGGAGAGTTTTCATCCAGTTGCCCTTCGAAGCAGAAACAGACACCCACAGCTAAGCACTGAACCATACTACTGGAATTCAATTGTGGAGAGAGATGAGGGTTGAACAAAGGAGCCAAGATGGGGATGGAGAGACCTGCAGAAACAGTGGACCTGACCTACTGATAGAATGGAGACCCTAGTCATAAAGTTGGGGAAACAGCATTGGACCAAACCAAACCCTCTGAATGTGGCTACCAGCTTGGAGTCCAAGGCAGTCTCTGAGTCCTCTAACAGCGGAGCCAGTCTTTATCTCTAGAGCACAAATGGACTTTGGGTGCCCATTCCCTATGGAGCCCAGATACAGCAAGGAGGGTCTAGAACCTCCCCCCGCCCCAAACAATATGAGAGACTTTGAACGTCCTTGGTAGAGGGCCTCATTATCCCTGGGGAGGAGTCGGGGGGGGGGAGGGATGGAGTCGTGGGCGGGGCTTCGGGTGGGTTGGGTGGGGATATGGGAGGATGAGAGGGTGAGGGAATGGGGAATGGATAGGTAAATAAGAGTAATTAAAAATAATTTAAAAATGAAAAAAGAAAACAACAAAAAAGAAAAGTCATACAGAAACCAGTTACTATAGAACCTTCCCTATATATATATATATAGATATAGATATATATATCTATATATATATATATAGATATAGATAAGGGTATGTCTGTGAGTGTATGTGTGTGGTTTAAATAACATTTCTATGTAACAGAAGAGGGAATACCCCTACTGAACATAATATGCTTCCAAATAAAGCCTGCAGTACCAGACATGGTTTATATCCTTTTGAGTAGCTTACCATAGAGTCGTCAAACATCACAGATGATTATCAATGTAATTGGTTACTCTCCACCACTTGACAGTAAAATCCTAATGCTGAGGACGCAGCATCCATATTTCTACTACTACTTCTAGCATTCACACTATTGAGAAATACTATACATGACACGAGAGGAGAAAAATAATTATCAATTTTACCCAACTCTGAATACTGCAACTATAGTAACAATCTGCTTACAACACACATCCCCTCATGCAACAGAGGCACAAACGATAAGGGAGTAACCAACCATTCTTTGCTTGGATGTGACACATATTCCATGGGATAAAACCCATAAGTGACACGATGAATGAGTCCAAGAATGTGTGATTAAATAAGTCATGGGCCTGGGAGAACATCTACTACTATTATCCCTACTAGTATTGTTCTGCTAAATGAACATAGAAAGCAATAAAACAACTTCTAATAACCTATCACACCAATGGAGCAGCGCATTGTTCACCCTTCATCAGATAATCTGCTTTTGCTGTAGACAGTAATTAACAAAGAGACCCACACTTGGACAACTTACAGACAATGAGAGACCTTGGGGTTTCCAGCCCTCAATAGTGTATCTACAGCATATGTCTCCCTTCAACCCTCAGGAATCTACATGGAACATGTGGGTAGAGAGATTCTAAGAGCCAGAGATGGTACTTAAGTTTGCGGAAACAGCATTTTCAGGATACAATAGGGAAGGTACAGATATGAAGTCATATTTATGGGGACAGAATGCACAATAATCTGCATAAGCTCAATTCAGAAAAAAATTCCCACTGGGAGGAAGAGAAGTAGGTACAAAGTCACATCCCTACGAAAAAATTCCTGGGAGAGGAAAAATCAGTTTTTATTTCCAATGGAGTGATAATGGGCTTACCAACCACACTCCAGAGTAGACTCCGTTCTCAGCAGTAATTGGTCAACAGATATCAGGCTCAATTTACTATTTTTTTTTTGAGAGAGAACATGCAGTTGGGTGATTAGAGATGTGGTGGAATCAGGGAGGAGTTAGCAGAGGGGAAAATGGATGATCAAAATATACTGCATGGATCTCAAGATCAAATTAAAACCTTCTCTTCTCTCTCTCTCTTCAATCGCTCACTCGTCTCTAGTCTCTCTCCTCTCTCTCTCTCTCTGTGTGTGTGTGTGTGTGTGTGTGTGTGTGTTTCTAATGTAATGTGCAGTTAGGAGGTCATGGGGGGTTAGAAGAAGGCACCAGATCATTTGGACCTAGAGTTGTGAACCATTTGACTTGGATGCTGAAAATCAGACTTAGAAGAGGACAAGTTCCATTAACCACTGAGCCAAAAGTAAGAAGACAGAAAATATACTCATAACTTTTAAGTTCATTGTTAAATATATTTTATTTTCATACATGTGAACAATGTGTATTTATCATATCCAATGTACCATTAGTCATGTCTTCTAAAGTATAGTGATTTTCTATCAATAGCCATTAATTGATAACAACGCTTCCTTGTCAAGAGAGAGTCTATGGTCACCCTGCCCATCTATACTGGGCAGAGCATCATTCCCACTCGAAATTATCAACAGGTATTATTATGCAAAATCTGCATATTTTGTGTCTGTTCTCCTGAGAAACACCTTCCTCTGGTTTATATAAATGTGGAATGGAGGTGGTCACAAGTCACATTACACCAGTGAAATCAAAGTTTTGAGATGACACAATGAAAAATAAAAGAACTTGGATATATTTTCAATTTAAGGGTCTGATGAAGAATTTTTCTAGGTGCCCTCATTAAAGTTAAGAAGCTTGAGACAATTTGTTGAGACATCAATAGAACTATGGTGTTGGTGTGAGAGTTCACCATCTCAGCATCACCCAAAGCATATGCCACACTATTCTGCAGCTCACCAGATGACAACATCTGGCATTTATAGACTGGCAAAAATCAGGGAAGAGAGAGCATGTACTTGGCTTTTCTGTAACCAGGAGGAAGCCAATGAATGCCAAGAAAAATGGCAAAGCAAATACTTTGCTACTGACAGTCGGGATCCAACTTTCCTGCCGTAACAGAACTGGGTCAAATTGGCCTGGTAAAGTTCAGAAAGCACTCCTAAGAAAAAATAAAGCAATGAAGGCTTGCATTTATGAGGATAGATTAAAGAAATTTTACAAGTGTTACTTGACTGTATGAACATGAAATGAGAATATGAAAACTGAGTAAATACATGAAAGTTCTCAGGGTCTGGGAGGAAATGAATTGTTTAAGTAATAGACAAACACTGAGAATGGACATCATAAACCTCACTGACGTTAAAAGAATTACAAAAAGCCAAGTAAATTGCAAGTTAAAAATTGTGAAAAGACAGCAGCATATAACTGCATGTTCCTCATGTTAGGAAAGTCTTGGCAGAAATCACAAGGCTCATGTAAGTCTTAGTCAGTGCCCTGATATGGCTGGTTACATAAACACAACACTGTTTTTGAGACCAACAGGCTCTATGTGGGTTTGTGTATGTGCACACTCAACACTGTATCATTTGACTACCTAAGGTGTATTTTAAAGTATAGATGATTCACCATGCTCATAACACACTAGGCAAGTGGAAAGTTGACTGTCAACTGACTGCAAAAATTTTAGTATGTTTGTCTTGAAAAAGAGATTCTATGTCCCTCCGAGTATGTTCTCGAAATGGAAAAATGTAATGATTTCTTTCCTTTCTGTCTCATCATGACAAAGTTCCTTATCCTTATTGGAAGACTACAGGATTTGCTCATATTTAAAATATCATGTATTTTCCTTACATTTCTTAATATAAAATACATAGATAATAAGACTGGTGATATAAAACCCCAACCCTAAAGAAAAAATATTTAATAAGTACCAAATAAGTTCTTAACCTCTTCCCCAGCAACTCTGCAGAGAATGCAACATTTGTGCTAATTATGCCATAAGATCTTCGGGAACAGGGTAGTTGCTGACTCAGGCATTCTGTTCCCTAGAACTTGCAAAATCTATCTCAGGGGGAAAGGCCCACATTACTTAAAATCCAAGAAAAGTATTCTTCAGTTTCCAAATAAAGAGATGGAGATGGAAAATGTATTTAAAATTTCACTTAGTCTAGAAAAATGTCATGTTTAGAAGATGTCATGTATTTAATGATGACAACAATATATATATATATATATATATAATATATATATATATATATATATATATCAGCATAGGCAGTTTAGGAAGACTCTACCCTCAACGCCCCCCATTCAAACAAGTGCAAGGAAACAAAAATCATTCTTCAAATGAGCGTGCAAGGCTTTATTTAGATTTCATTCAGACATTTCATGAGGCCCAGTCACTAGGTTAGTCTCTTATGTTTGCATTTTTCCTTCCCATCTATTTCTTCATTTTCCTGTTATTGTGCACTGGTTGTTTGAAAACAGCCCCAAGTTCTTTTCAAAGCCAATAATTATCTTGTTTCAACACAAAAAATACAGAATCATGTGACCTGAATTGCAGCATTATGTCAAAATATCCTTAATCCAAGACAGAAATATATTACACAACAGCTAGCTACTTTAAACATGAGCTTTAATTCAATGTTACTCTTCTGGTTTCATTTCACAAAGCTGTTAATCTCCCTGTAAGCAGAAACATGACTCAGTTTATCCAAGATTATACTTGACCCAGAGTTTGTCAACTGTATTTTTCTGCCTCGTAGTAGACATGCCCTTAGAAAATGACAATATTTTTGTCAATATAGTTCCAATCACAATACTTTCAATTAACGTGTTACCAGTGTAAGATCACCAATGAAATGTTTTCTTTTTCTTTCTACCTTTTTATCTTTCTTTCTTTCTCTTCCCTCCTTCCTTCTTTTTTTATTTTTTGGCTTTTTGAGACAGTAGTTCTGAGTATAATAGCTCTGGCTGTTTTGGAAACCACTCAGTAGACCAGGCTGACCTTGAACTCCCAGAGAATCTACTGCCTCTACCTCTTGAGTGCTGGGATTAAAGGCATGTACCTTCATGACCTGGCCAATGTTTTCTGTTTAATTTACCTTAAATTTGACTTGTCTTTAAAAGTATGCAAAAGGCAAAGAACATAAAAAGAAGAAAATTAGCGAATGATTTTTAGTGACATATTTTTCTATGCTTTAATTTTACTTTAAAATTTTGTTCAGAGTAGCAAACCGGGAAAAGAGAAACTTCAAAATGTTTTTAAATTTCACTCCTAACTCTTTCTTTTTAGTTACTTAAATTTGATTTTGTTGTTCAGTTAATCTACCCATATTTTCTCCTTCACATTCTAATATTATGTTGTGTGTTTTAATTATTCAGTCTTGTTCATTCAGAAAACGTTGCTTGTTATGTGTCTCTATGGGTGAATCATCATAACTACTGTAATTATATAGCATACATGCTTTTTTAAAAGAATAATCAATCTTTCATGTTTTAGAACTCATATTATTTTGGAGGGGAGAGGAAGGATTTACTTGGCTTACACTTCCACATCAGAGTTAATCATTAAAAGAAGTCAGAACAGGAACTCATACAGGGCAGGGACCCTGAGGCAGGACCTGTGTTGGGGGCAGGAGTAGTGTTGCTTAATGGCCTGCCCTCCATGCCTTGTCTAATCTTTCTTTTTAATTTTGTATTTGTTTATTTGTGCTTATACATATAGAAAGTTATGTTATTATATTGAAAGAAAGGCTATAATCTTAAGAATAGCACATGAGAGGGATTGGGGGATAAGAGAGATTGGGATAGACTGGAGGCAACAAAGAAAGAAGGAAGTGATATAATTCTATTAAATCCATTAAACTAAAATTACGTTGGATTTTTCTGTGTAAGCTGCTGGTTCTTATATTTAACCTTGCAAATAGAATTCTACTTTCCAGTGTGGTTCAAGAATCAAATTAGCACAAAGGAGGGGTTTAGTCATTTTAAAGAATTCTACATCTTATTGATAATTCTCTAAAACTCATTTCTTTCATATGCTACAATTTCTAGAAAAGAAAGAAAAGCCGAGTGTATCATAACTCTAGCAAACATTTACTTTTCTCCAAAACTCATTCTTAGAAGGAATGTCAAAAGTGTTCTGGGTCAAAGTTAGAGGGCTGGGCCAAAGAGATTAAAGAGACTGACCTTCAGGGTGTTTGCAGAATATAAATAAGCCTCCTAGCCAACTCCCAATCCATTTCTTCTCTTATAAAATTAGACTAGAATTCTTGATCATTTCAAAATGGCATTTAAATAGTAAACGAAGAAATGCACCATTATTAAAGCAAAGCATTAATTCTGTAGACCATTTTTCTTTGAAAGATATCTTAAATGTAATGCCTTAATTTCAATTGGAAATCAGGCATATATTATTACTATATGTACTGACTACACTAGCAGATAATTCTTTACTTATAAAAAGCATGGAGGGATTGAAAAATCAGTACCATTAGTTTGCTTTGTATTGTTCAAGATGGGGTCTAACTAGCCCATCCATGTTGGTCTGAAACCTATAATATGTATACCACAGCCTCTTGAATTCTGGGATTGTGGGCACTGACACACACACACACACACACACACACACACACACACACACACACACACCCACAATAATAATAATAATAATAATAATAATAATAATAATAATAATGTTACTTTTGAAATAATGAAAGTTTCAGAACATTTCACAGTGATAGCTGTTAATACCTGAGAATACACACACAGAGCCCTCTCCTGTGTTGACACTATGGCTAAGAGATATATGAATGACAACTACTGAATAAGAATCAAATCCCTCTTTTGGGCATGACAGCACTCATATTTGCAGCCACCCATGGTTCTAAAATTCTGAGGATAAGATTTTTCTGAAATCTGGAACATGATGATTTACTTCAAAGTCATCAGTTAACTTCTACTGTCATGGAATTTCCACACTTACTGAAAATTTACTTCTCAGTGGTTGGAGAAGGCACTGTTCACAGCCTTTCTGTCTCCAATTTCCATTAATGTGGGTGATGGCTTTCCTTTTTCTGTCAGATGTGTAAATAACATGTGATCACATTTGAAATTATCTTTGCTTTTGATAGGGTGTTAGTGACTTGTTGACTGTGTTTGGTCTCTATTTTTTGCATTTGCCATCTTTTGTTTAGCTTTTGGATTGTAGTTTAATTATAATATAGATCCCTTCTGTTTCTTCCCTGCAAACCATCCTATATTCCCCTCTCCATTCTCCATCAAAATATTGGTCTCTCTTTATTGTTATTGCATACATACATGCATTTCCATATATATATATGTTTCCTATAAACAACCAGTTGAGTCCTTACAATGTTATTTATAAGTATATTCTCAGGGATGACCTGATTGAGAATGTACTTCTGTGTACGTTCATCTTATTGATTGTTGAATAAAGTACTGTTTGGCCAAGGAGGCAGCAAGCTAGATGGGACTAGGAGTCAAAGAGGATTCTGGGAAATGTAGTAAAAACTGATGATCCAGGCAGGAAGTGACATAGCAGGGAGACTCATATTTAAGGAAGGACAAGCAGGAAGTGGTCCCTTCCACCACCCCCCTTCTTCCTCCTGATTCGTGATGTGATCCATCAGCAAGGGAAGGCGCCAATGGAAGGCATCCAATAAGATAAGTCTTATAAAATATATAGATTTATGATAATTAAGACTGAGCTAGCAGATGAGAAATCCTAGTCATTGACCAAGCAGCATTTGTACTTAATATAAGTCTCTGTTTTATTTTGTCGATCCACATGGCAGGCAGAACTCAGGTGGCTGGCGGAGACGGCCCATGTGGCGGTTGGGCTTGGGCGGCTTTTGGCAGACTAATTGATACAGTCTTTCCTGGAGAGAACCACGGCTCCCTTTCCCAGCATGACTCAGTCTCTGTAGTTCTCTGCGTAGGGTTGAGGCATCATGAAGTTTTCCCCATCCATTTTGACATGCTCATTGGTGTCATCCTTGTTCAACTCATGTCTGGAAGGTCATGTTGTTAAGACAGCTACTGATGACAATGTAAGACATAACCTCACAGTAAAGACCCTGATCCACTGGTTCCATCAATCTTCCCATCCCTCCTCCCGTGATGTTCCCTGAGCCTTAGGTTCAGGAGTGTTTCATAGATGCATCCATTGGGACTGAACTCCACAGGTCTGCATTTTGATTGATTGTGGTTTTCTGTAGTGGTCCCTTTCTGTTGTAGAGAGAAGTTTCCCTGGTGATGGGTGGAGATACTTATTTGTGGGTATAAGTACAAATGTTTATAGCTTGTTGTTCTTAGGTAATATATTGGTGTATTAAGCTAGTGATTGGAGATTCTCCCCTAGTAACCATGATTTCAGGAGCACTGATGTGTTAGCTGGTTTTCCAGTACCAAACATATTATCTATCTCATTGAGCAGGTGGTTGGTCCAATTAGAAAGCTGTTGGTTACTGCCATGGTATGTGTGCTACTATTGCACCTGTGGGGCTATCATGCCATATTGTTCATTGATATGCTTCATAACCACCATAGCTGTGTAACGCTGCTGGTTGCCTCCCTCATATGGCACCTTCTGGTACCATGAGAGCTTGTCCACAGGGAAAGGTAATTCAGGTCAGTTACAGTGTAGGAGTCTCTGAACCTTCCTCTGAAGTCCACAGTATGCTTGTTTAAAGACTACATTGAACTAGGTAGCCCATTAGGAAAAAATTTCTCACACTATAGGACCAGAGCACATATTTAATAGGCCTTAAGATTGGTGAGAACTCTATGAACCTTAGGATTGGGGGCCTGAAATGATCTTAAAACTATAATGCTGTTTTCTGATGTGTATCACAGCTGCAAGTCATTTTGAAGTTTCCCACTGAAGTGTCATGTAATTAAGCCTTCTTTATCACCATGTATAGACATCCAACTCAAACAATTTTAAGAAAATAAGTAAATCCAAACATGAATAAATAAGTATAATTTATGTGGCAGGTAGTGGGAAAACAAACTGCAAAGGACTCTCCTTAGATTTTTGTCTCTACCTTGAATCCTCATTGGGTAATCTTTCAGTTATCTGACATATATACAGTTAGGCTTTCAATTTCTGGTGACAAAGCACATTGAAATAATGTGGAATCACATTATATATCTACAGCATCTTTAGAAGAAAACATTACTTTTCCTGGATGTTGTTTAAAGTCTAGCAAGTGACTTTCAGTGACATTGTATTGGGTTGCATGAATGTCTGAGGGTCATTGTGACCAGGAGGAAGCAAAGATATGGTGACTGTCTGGTTATGTTATCTCAAACTCTGTGAAATCAACAGCATTCCAGCCTAATGGACATTCATAGTACTAATACAAAGGATCAATTACATAGAGTGTACATACACATTTTTCAACATGGTTCCTCTTTTTTAATTGAGCTGGGATAGAGGGAAAAAATAAGACTAATCTTCCTAGGGAGGCATGTTAAGGAATAAAGTTAATAATGAAAAGAATGAGGTAATAAGGCATTACTAGTAATGGATCCTGATATTATTTTTTAAAATGTAATTGGTGTTACTGTTGTAATTTAAGAAAAGCAGCACATGAAAGACACAATGCAAAAGGATTCAAGCAGAGGGGGTTTTTATTAGGGAAAAGGGATCATAAAAAGGGGAAAGGAGAGCGGAGAGATCTGCTTCCAGGGACAGGAGCAGTGGGAAAAGGGGCAGAGGAGAGAGAGAGGAGAGAGGCAGAGAGTGGGAGAGACAGAGAGAGAGAGGGAGGGAGGAAGGGAGAGAGGAGAGGATGGGAGGTGGGCAGGGCCCTTTGAAAAGGGAACATAGTGAATGTGCACAGGTGGTACTCTTAGTGACTGCAGCTGAGGTCACACCCTGTCAGAACCCAAGGACAGGCCAGTACAGATGCCTATTTTGGCATCATGTAGACTGAGGGCCAACTCTTCACCCAGCCCCTGCTTTGGCAGCCATGAAGGCTGTAGAAAAGACCCAGCAAGATGTAGGCTGTGCACTCAGCAGGATGTGCTGAGCCCACTCCCCACCCCCAACCTTGCCTGCATTAAACTCTTAATGTGTTGGAACATGGGATTTGCAGAAACTGTGTTCCCAGACTGAGGACACTCATATTTGGTTGCAGAATAAGCTATCCTGTGTCCACCTTGAGGTGGTTTTGTGTCATTAGCAAATGTGGCATGAAAGCAGAAAGAGAGCTATTGAGGGAGAGAAAGAGATAGGGAGACAGTGGAGGTAAGGAGTTCAACAAGCACCCTTTATGTATTAAATGTCATAATGAACCATTGCATTGTATGTTAATTTTTAAAATGTCATGAAAAAGGACATGGCTGGTAATGATATATACATATATTACCATAATAGTATTAAATGCATATAACTGTACATTTCATTAATTAGTGTAGGAATTACTTCCCATTAACAGAGAGAACAACACAACTACCTACTTGAAGCCAGAAACTCAACAATGGCTTTGTGGAAATATGATAAAGAAGTATACACAGTCCAGTGGACACACCTGGGAGAACTACTGATATAAGCATTGAAAATGAAAATGTGAAAGAAACTACAAATAATTACAAAAACAAGTGCCCAGAAATTATTCATAATGAAGATAGTTTATAAAAGAGGGGCTGGATCCATCATTGATTAATTCTTTTTGGTAGAATTAGACTGAACAGTAAATTTTCAAAAATCTTAACAACTGTGCAGTTGCCAAGGAGACTGAAATACACATTCTGGATAATAAATAGGGTTATACCACATTCATGTTAGCACCCACAGATTCATGGGTACTTGAAAAGTCTATTTCTGCAAAACTGAAATACCAGAGAATCACAACTAACAACAAGAGGTCACATTATAATACACAAAGTTCTAACAATTACTTCAATATAACTGAATAAGCTAATTTGGATTTTCATGGGTTGAGTATATGCATCTTAAATTATGCTTATTAATCATCTTTAATAAAAATATGTATATCATCTTAGAGAAACTACACACACACACATACACACACACACACACACACACACACACACACACACACACACACAAAGTTGTTAGTATACTAACTGAGTCTGAGGAGGGAAACTGGCTTCAAAATTTTCCTGATCTCCAGACTGTGGAAAATGGTTAATACATAAAGTCAAAGATCTTTGACTCTGAGGACTATAACAAGTAGACCAACTGGAGATGGGATAAGAACTTATTAAAAATATGTAGAGGGTGTTCATCACTGTTTGTATAAATAGGTTAGATGATTACTGAAACTATAACAAAATCTGGAATAGGGTGATTGGATGAGGAGCAGAGGGTTGAGCTCAGTTCCAGGCTAACATGCAGATGTTTGCCATAGCAAAGTCTACCTAGTTTGTTTAACTGCCTCAAGAATTGTTAAGACCATCAGTTTCACAGAGAATATATACTGACAATAAATATAAGTGACACATCAAATCCAATATTGTATCTATCATGTATATTGTGTGCAAATGTCACTAACGGGCTCCTTCCTTAAGGAGGTTAGGCATTCTACAAAGCAAACCTTCAGTGCAAAAGCCAGCTGTGCCTAGTGGCCCTAGCATCATGTTTGTCGGATCCAGAGTCTACATGAGTAACGATCCCTCTGCTAAGGAAGAGTTGGAATTACTTGACCACTCATGTCTGGGAAACAAGATGGTACTATGTGCATCTGCACTACTACAGTTTGTGACTCAGCATTCTAAGGTAGACAATGTGTTGGTGCTTGTGGATGCAACAAGAGAGTTTTCTGTTCTTTACTCAACATCATTTAAGGGTAGAAACTTAAAATAGTTTCTTATAAGCCATGGATATCACAAAATGTTTAGAGTCTAAGTTTGAAATTTCCATGAATCGTGTGTGTGTGTGTGTGTGTGTGTGTGTGTGTGTGTGTGTATGTATGTATGTATGTATGTATGTATGTATGTGTAACAATTCAGTTAGTGTCAAATCATATGTTGGGTAAAATGTTCAAATTAATTTCCTGAGAAGGTTTTGGGGGAAATCCTGAGTGGCATGATGAACCACAAATACAGGAGGTAGAATGAGCAAGAAACTTAATCAGAAAACACGGTAATGTTTTAGCAATAGTGTTACTAATTGTTCAAAAATGAAAACATACACCACATTCTCTTTTTGTCTTGGAATATTGGCTCAACTTTTATAAATATTTCTTTGTGTACAGAGAAACAAAGAAAATAACAAAAGCAGATTAAGTGGAGTTTTCTTTAAATAGCTGCATTTGATTGAATGAAAGGAGAGGAAAAAAACTCAGAAATGGGAAGAGTGAGAATCAAAAAACATTGACAATGAGTAAAGAAAGGAGGCCAATGGTGACTCACACAGAGGAGAATGACTCTTAAAATCTGCCTGTGCTATACCTCAGATGAACTTGCCCCATGAAGAAAACAAGGTAACCTGTTTTCTCAATGACCTTGTAACACTTATTTCAATGTCATACAATGTTTGCTTATTTTAAAACTATATTTATTGTGTTAAGAGTCAGAGTGTATCCATTTCCCTAACATTTCTAAGTGTGCTCCTTCTATTATAATATATTTTAAAAGGTCTGTGCTTGTATGTCTGTGTTCCAGGCACATCTGGCCTCATCCCTGTTTCTCCTCCATGTTGAAGCACAAGTTTCTTTTGCCAGGATTCTGCACAGGCCTGAGTCAGAACATCTGGATTCTGATCTCATGGCCCCTGAAGATAAGCAGAAAATAAAAATTGTTCTGAATTCCCAATGTCTTCACTAATAGGCATTTTGTAAAAGAATAATAGTCCCTCTGGGCAATGGAAAAATGATGGAAATGATCACATTTAACCCTAAAGCATTTGGAGAAATGGAGTACCATTGCAGACAGTTTGGAGCTTTGACATTTGTATTCAAACTGAAGGAGTGACAGCAAGAATCAGTCACAGAAAGCCTCAAACTTTTGACATTTGAAAAAAAATATTTATCTTGGCAAATTAGCAAATTTCAGTCTAATGACTTGAACAAGTCTATTTGGAAAACACGACATACTGGATTACAAAACTGTAGCAGAACCCTTTTACATGCAAACAGGAACACATCTGCTCAGCAGGGATGCCTGCTGTGGAACCTCAAGTCAAGAAAACATGGATACACAATTATTTTTCCCATTTAGACAAAAATTAAGAAAGTATTGCAGCAGACAGATCATTAAAATAGCTGAGTCAATCTATTGGCTTGAACAAAATGTACATGCAGTACCATTTTATATTGTAATGTCAAGGCAGTCACATTTTGGGACAGAAGCTATGTGACTTCAAAAAGATTAAAGACAAATGTTTTCTGTTAGATTTTTCCACACAAATTCTTTTTTCTTTCAAATAAAATATTTAAAGCCTTTGCAAAGGGCAGAATGGGTTTACTAAATATAAGTTGATATCAACTTCCTCTGGGTTACCTCCATGGTACTCACATGGAGTTCACAAATCTAAGCGGTGCAAATTTTGAAAGAGTAGAGCATAAAATTCCTCCTTATCTCCGGTACTAGGGCCTTTTAAATTTCAGCATTTCCCCCACAGTATCCAGTTTCTCTGTCCACTTGTGTTTCTTTCCATACACATTTCATACATGCAAATACACACATATACATACCCAGTGAATCTTTCAAAGGTATGGTCACAACTTATTTGCAATTGGTACTAATGCCATGTCAAATCTTCTAATCTGAAAGGGCTTGTGGATAAATGTTTGTAATTGGTAGTAATTGAGATCAATAAAGCAAAACAAAAACTCAGTCTGGCCTCTTGGAATAGGTAATAAGATGCCATGATAATGTGTGGTGACTTTCAAAGGGACTAACATGGCCGCTGAACTTTAACCTCAGGTCCCAGACTTTTCTTCCCTGTATGTTTTTGTTCTGTGTGGGCCCAAAGGATGCTGGGTAGATAACTCTCAAGAAGAGAGCAAAGCAGAAGCCAGGTTGTATGTCATCAAGAGTATGCTGCTGCTCACTCAACCTACTATCAAGACAAAGACGTTATGCCGGGGTTTCACCTGCTTCTAGAACATTTGTCACCTTCATATATTGTAGGAGAGGTGAGTGTGTTTATCTCATTATGAAAGCTTCTGTGGGATACTCTTATCATCAAGCACAAAGCCAGGGGCTTCCAGGACACTCTGAAAGAGTTCATGAGCACTTTGAGCAAAGTACAAAACCAAATGGTAGCTTTTCCATAACAACCATTCCAAGAGAGAAATCAAAACAATCTCCCAAATAACTTAAAAATAAACAAAATACCCAGGAATGAACCTACCAAAGAAAGGAAAGATATTTACAATGACAGTGTGAGTCATTAATGATTAATTGAAGAAGACAGAAGACATTGAACAGTCCTTCTATGCTTCTGGACTGACATAATTTAAGATTGTGAGAATGGCTGTGTTACCAGAGTCAATCTACAGAATAGATACAATCCTCATTAAAATCTTATGATATTCTTCATGGCTGTAGAAAAACAAAACAAAACAAAAACATTAGTGTTAATATGGAACCACAAAATATTCCAAGCCATTCTAAGCAAAAAGATCCCTGAATGAGGTATATCAATGTTGGACCCAGAAATAAATCTAAATAGGTACAAACACCTAATCTTTGACAATGATGTCAGAAGCATGTATTAGATGGTGTGTGTGTGTGTGTGTGTGTGTGTGTGTGTGAGAGAGAGAGAGAGAGAGAGAGAGAGAGACAGAGAGAGAGAGAGAGAGAGAGAGAGAGAACAATGCACTTAGGAATTCACAATTGGAACACTGGCTGACTTTCTCAGCTTCCCAAGTCAGTCTGGTCCAGCTAGTCCAACAATGGCTGTTTGCCAATAGTAGAATGTCTAAGAATCTACTAGTTGTGTAGTCCATAAGGCTGGATGTCTTTGCTGGTCTTCAGTATGTACCAGAATCCCGAAGAAGTAGGCTCTAATGCCAGTGAAAGAATGGACTTGCTAATAAGAGCAAAAGCAAGCAGGTGCAAAGATAGTGCTTCTACCTTTCACGTCCTTTGTGTAGGCTGCCAGCCTGAGTAGTAGTCCAGACTAGAGGATCTAGATTAGAAGTGGACCTTCCCTACTTCTAAGAAATTTGTTCATATTACACAGTATTAGGGACTTGGATTTATCAAGCTTTCTGATAGTAAATCCCTGATACTGAAAATCTCATATACTCCATAAATATGTACAATACCACATGCTCGTTAATATTTAAAACTTATATAACAACACGAATAATGTTATCATCTAGTTGCTATAGTTTAGAAAGTTAGTCTTAATTTTGCTGGAATTGAGGGGGAAATAAATGCATAAACTCTGTAGTTTTATATGATCCCCTTATCTGGGGTCATAATCATTGAAGTGTTTAATTTCTTCTTACTGTATTCATATTTCAAGTTCCCACTCAGTAGATACAACACATTTTTTTCTTCTTGGGGAACAGATATTTGGATTATATGTAGTTTCTCTGGACTTTTTGAAATGATTATTAATTTTAAAAGTAGTAATTTTCATTTTGACATTTATATATATATATATATATATATGTATATATGTTTGATCATATTCTAATCCTTCTATCTTCCTCCCTTTTACACACCTAGCAACTTCTCTTATTTTCATATCTTTCTTTTCCACACATGAGAGAAACATGTGACTCATTTCATTGTGAGACTAGTTCATTTTGGTTAAGATGTGAGCTTCTTAGTTTGGGCTTCTTGAGAACTTAACTGACTCATGAGAAAGAATGACTAAGCATCCCATAGTCCACAATGTAGAATCAGCTTAGTCTCCCCTAATGCAAAACATGATCCATTTCCTTCTATTCTGTAAGTAAAATTGTTGGTTTTTTCTATTTAAAACCTTTATACATACTTACCAGCTATGGCTACTATTTATACAGAACCTTGAATTTATCTCCCCCCCTTTCTTTTCTTGTTTGTTGAACTGAAGGAATTGTCTGCATATCTGCCTACTTGTGGAATGTCTCCTGTTCATAGTTAATGCAAATCACAAGCAAATTTGAATAAATGTAGGAGCATAGCCTTGCATAGCCCAGGACAAATCGCAGGCTGGTAGTTTAGAGATATTTAGTATAAAATGTGATGTGTCAAGGATGAGAAGTTACTGTTCAATGCTTGCCTCTGATGGATCAGAGAGCACATACTTCATTCACAATGCTGACTTGTGCCATCATATCAACGTGGATAAAATTTCATCTTCTGCTTAGAGCCATCTTATTTTTGAATATATAAAAGGATATTTTTAAATTTCCTGTTTGAGTTACTGAAATTCACTAGAAGATGTGTATCTTGCTTTTCCAAGAAAAATATTTTCATCATAACAGGTTTAACAAAAATGTTGGAAGTTTGAAAGTATTTTCATGCAGTATGCCAATTCTGTGCCTGTTTTGTAAGCTTGGATGTTTGCAGTGTGGTGAGACTGTTAAACCACAACTCATAAAATGAAAGAGCTAACGGAAAATCTCACTTGTATTTCTGAAATATGCCAAGTGTTTATATTTACATGCTCTAATTCCCAAGTCAAATTCTAACATCCTATAATTCCATGCATTGAACATGGAATCTGTGGACTAATGCATCTTCCTTGTTATGTCAAAGTTAGAGCTTAAAGCATAAACCAAAATGTTATGCAAAGCTGTCCAGTGGAAATCAAATGGAATCATTTCACACTTGAAATGTACTGAAATAATAATTACATACTCACCCTTCCTAGAAGAGGCATGAAATACATCAAGTGTAGACTTTTCTAATCTGATATTTAAAAGACATACAATATGTAGAGAAACAGAAAAGATAAATCTTAAAGGATACCTACCCATACATTAATGGTTCTTGCTCTATGAAGTAAAACTATTGGATTTCACTTTAGAGCTTAAGCAGTTCACTTTTTATTTATTTTTACTTTACATACATATTACTTCAGAAATATGGGAAGTAGAGGAAGCAGTGTCATCTTTTTAAACTTTGTTATCTCATGACTTGTATTATGACCACTGGGGACAGAAGTTTGACACAAGAGAACTCAGCATCCAAACAATATGGTAAACAAATTGAACAACAAAGAGCTTCCATTCCACTGAGATGGTTAAAAACAACATCTCTGACAAATATGAACAAAAAGATGTCTAACCTCAAAGAACTGAAATGCAACTATTGCTAATTTTTTCCTTAGAGTTTGTACCAGACTCACCCCTTTATTAAAGAGCAGAAATGTTTGAAGGAGGCAGAGCAACCATATTTTAGTTCCACATTTCTCTAGAAGAAAGAAATAGCCTGTTTTTCAACAATATAATATAATCCATTTAGCTTATTTGTCCATGTTCCCCCAGGCCTGTGTGCTAGTGAGTTTTATGTAAACTTGACACAAGTTAGGGTCATTTGAGAAGAGAGAACCTCAATTGAGAAAATGTCCTCTCCAAATTAGCCTATGAGCAAGCCTTTGTGACATTTTCCTAATTGATGATTGATGGAGGAGAGCCTAGTCCATTGTGGGTGGTTCTATCCCTGGGTTCTATAAGAAAGCAGGCTGAGCAAGCCAGTAAGCATACTGCTACTTTTTTGATGCCATGTAATACTTAATTTTATTTTTAAGAAAGCCATTTATTCTTGTGTGCAATCCCCTAGTTTTTTGAGTCAATCTTTTCTTTACCAGAATGTATTGAGATAATAAGCAAATTCTTAACTTTCTCTTGTTTACCTATTACTTTAGCTACGTGATGTGACAATAGCATGAAAAAATATGCTTGATAGACATTTCTTGCTGAGGTTAGCAGAAACATTAAAATATTCCCTCTTTTTGCTTTCTCTGTTTTGAGACTAGTGTACAATACACTTTTCTGAAAGAAGCAAAAAAAGGTGGTTGAAGGTCCTGAAAGAAAACATGAAGACAGGTTGTTTCTCAAGATCTATGACAGACAGTGTTGCTGGTTACTGTTGGGAAGCAAGTGATCTCTGCTGTGGAACTGGGTTGTGGAACAGAGGGGAAATCACAGTGAACAAGCAACTGTGTCTGTTTCTGCCAT